>NC_084578.2:14737500-15037500 GCF_033978685.3 Nerophis lumbriciformis
TGCCCGCTGGTGCTCGTTTTCAGTACCATGGACAGCGGCGGTGACTTTTCCTCCTACAAGCAGCGCTGACTACACTTTCCCTCCACACACTAATTTAATACATACATACATTTTGAAGTACATATATTTGATTTGATTCAATATGATTTGTTCAGGCAGTTGTTAGTGACAACAGGAAAAGCCTCACTGTGGTCAATTAATTTCCACACATTTGTAATTATTAATTATAAGTCAAATGTTTTCTTAGTTGGAGTATAAAAAACCTGTGTACGACATAAGTGAGATTTGTAATCTTATGAAAGCCCTCTATACATGAAATGACACCCTTTAGTCTTTGAAAACTGGGTGGGGATCTCAGGCACAGTTTTAAGCTGGTTCAAGTCATATCTACAAGATAGGAACTATTTTGTTTCCATTGGTGACTTTGTATCAGAACCAACCAACGTAACGTGTGGAGTCCCCCAAGGTTCAATCTTGGGGCCGACTTTAACATCTATATCAGGGGTGCTCATTACGTCGATCGCGAGCTACCGGTCGATCTCGGAGGGTGTGTCAGTCGATCACCAGCCAGGCATTAAAAAAATAGTCCTAAAAATGAGCGATCATAAATCTTCACTATGACGTCACTTTCGTCACTTGATTGACATTCACGGCACCCGAGGGTCTTCTGAGATGACGCTGGCTGCTGCCAGCTCATTAAAATTACCGACTGGAAGGCGAGAAACACTTTATTTCAACAGACTCTGGCGCCGTACCTGTCGTCAAAACTCCAAAGACCGACTGCACAGTTGCGCTAACAAAACAAGAGTCTCAGAAAGCTGGCGTGCACAAGCTAGCAAGCTAAAGAGTTTGCCGACAATGTATTTCTTGTAAAGTGTATACAAAAGAGTACGGAAGCTGGACAAATAAGATGCCAAAAACCAACCACTTTCATGTGGTATTGGACAGAAAGGAGGACTTTTTTCTCCTTGTTAACAATATTAACTATATGTATTAAACATACTTGTATTATCATTAAACACCTTTAATTTATTAACAATATTAACTATGTGTATCATTAAACACCTTTAACTTAACAAAAACATATATTTCATAAATAAGTAAATATAAATTATATATATGAATGAGGTAGATCCCCACGACTTGATCAATTGAAAAGTGGCTCGCCTGCAGAAAAAGTGTGAGCACCCCTGATCTATATGCTCCCACTAGGACAAATCATGCAAAATAATAACATTGACCATCATTGCTATGCTGATGACACCCAAATCTATGTAGCGCTATCACCAAATGACTATCGCCCCATAGATCTCTAATAAAACCAGAAATCTTGGGGTTATTTTAGATTCTGATTTACATTTCGACAGTCACATCAAATCAGTAACAAAATCGGCCTACTATCACCTCAAAAATGTAACAAGACATAGAGGGCTCATGTCAGCTCAAGACTTAGAAAAACTTGTACATGCCTTTATTACCAGTAGGCTAGACTATTGTAATGGTCTCCTTGCAGGTCTTCCCAAAAAAACTGTCAGGCAGCTACAGCTTGTTCAGAACGCTGCTGCTAGAGTTCGAACAAAGACCAAAACATGTGAGCACATTACACCAATTCTTAAATCCTTACATTGGCTCCCTGTACATCAGAGAATTGAGTTAAAAATCCTCCTGCTCAAATATAAATCACTACATGGTCTAGGGCCAAAGTGTATCACTGATATGCTCCCACTATATAAGCCCTTAGATCACTAAGATCTTCTGAGACCAATCTGTTAGCGGTTCCCAGAGTAAACTCAAATCAAGGGAGAGCATCATTCAGTCACTATGCAACAAATAGCTGGAATACTCTTCCTGAAGATGTCAGACTTTCCCCAACTCGGACTACTTTTAAAACTAGACTGAAAACTTTTATGTTCACCTTAGCTTTTAGCTAAATTTTTTAATCTTTTAACTTTTAACGTTGTGGTACCTGATTCTCACCAAGACACAGGATTGGTTTTGCAGCAAGCCGAAAAGGGCATTTATTGTACAAGTGTTTTTAGGAAGGGCGGGGTATGGAATCAGCAAACTTAAAGAGTCCATTAATAAACATAAATATCTCCCATCTGGGGCTCTCAGTCCTTCACACAGCACACTTCTTTAAAGGTCAAAGGTCATTGCCTATCAAACAAGAGAAAACATAATATCAGAAAACATTTCCCTAATAATGTCATTAATGGGGAAATAGTGGATGTCTCACTTACCGCCTGATGCACCTGCCTTGACACAGAGGAGAGCCAGACCTGAATGAGGCAGAGTTAAGAACAGTTTGTAGCTGGGCCCCACCTGGCCGCACAGCTGGTGGCACTTCAGGCTGATTGAGCAGGTACAGGGGAATGTACCGCCCCTCGATGATGCGGCCAAGGCTGGGGCGTTGTCCTCTGTGTTCCACTCTGCCTCCATGCCCTGGCTCCTCCCCTGTGAGGTGCCTACCTGTCAGGCGGTGCCTGAGTGAGACTCCACAACGGCCGCACTGTTTTTATTTGTATTGTGTCTGCATTTTAATTTTGCTTTTATTTTCTTTCATTTCACTTTGTTGTCTGTGAAGCACTTTGAGTCTGCCTTGTGTATGAAAAGTGCTATACAAATAAAGTTGCCTTGCCTTGCCTTGCCTAGTCACCTTATGATCTAATATAGTAATGCTGCCTGAAGCTTAGCCAATCAGTGGCCACGATACTGAGCAGCGCACTCTGGATTGATGAATCTTTATTGTCATTGCACAAGTACTACGCAATTTCCTTTTCAGCACAAACCCGTTTTAGACACACATTGTACAGGGTTACAGAACAGGAACGGTGATGGGTTGCCACTTACGGAGCCCCATAAAAGCTGGGGGAAAAGGGACAAACTGGGGGAGGATGATTTCAGACAGGGCCCGTGTCAAAAAGAGCCCGGTCAGTAGAGATGCGCGGTTTGCGGGCACAACCGCGGAGTCCGCGGATTATCCGCGGATCGGGCGGATGAAATTTAAAAAAAAATAGATTTTATCCGCGGGTCGGGTCGGGTCGGGCGGTTGAAATAAAAAAAAATTAGATTTTAAATAGATTCAGGCGGGTGGCAGTTAAACCAATTCGGAAATATATATACATAGTTAAATGTTGTTACCCACATACGAAAAACGAGCAGGCACCTGCTGCATATGCCACAACAGAAGAAAAAAAAAAAGAAGAGATGGACACTTTTACGGAGCGGAGAAGGCCCCCGACGCCTCGCCGGGGTCCGGGACCAAGGCCCCTTCCCCCGAGAGGGCCCCACCGGGAGCCGTAGCTGAGGCGATCTGCGAGAAGGGCCCGACGCACGTCCAGGGTCACCACCACGCCCACCGCACCGACACCCCGCCTCGTCTGCCTACGCCGCGGCCGGCGTCACGCGCAGCAGGTAAGCAGCTTACCTGCCCGCCACCCCTGTTGCCGGGGGCGCGTAACAGGGGTCACTCCGCGCGCAGTGCGCTCACGAAAGGGGTGGGGCTCACCCTGGTTGATATAGACAGCAGGACGGTGGCCATGGAAGTTGGAACCTGCTAAGGAGTGTGTAACAACCCACCTGCCGAATCAACTAGCCCTGAAAATGGATGGCGCTGGAGCGTCGGGCCCATACCCGGCCGTCGCCGGCAGCGAGACGCGCTTGGAGGTGCGCTCAGCGCGGCTCCCATATGATTGCGCACTGGTGTGCGTCTGGGTCGTGACAGCGTGGCACGCGAATGTCTGTGCTGCATTGGATCAGTCTCCTTTCTTTAACAGGCAAAAGCTTTATAACCTCACTAATGCCTTGCATCGTCTATATTAGATATATAACAACGGGCGGGTGCGGGCGGGTGCGGTTCTGATCAAATGTTAGGTCGGGTGGATGGCGGATGGTTGACGACTTTCTGATGCGGTTGCGGATGAAATAATTATCAAGAGTCAACAACAACAGGTGTATGTCCATGAGAGACTGGGAAAAGGTTTGCTACGTCTTCACTGCACTGTCCTCTGGGAGAGTCTCAAAGTAATGACCTTGCCACGTCGCAAACAATCCAGATTAGATGGTTTGTGTTAAATGTCTATTTCTGGTCTTCAATTCAATCATACTTCACCGTCCAAGATGTTGCCAAAGATTGCAATATAGTCCAAAATCGCAAAAGTCTGTATGCCCCCAGTTCTGCTCGCATCCTCCAATAAATTGTGGCATCTTTAGGCTACTTTGAACAGCTGCCAGCATCTTCCAATTTGTCGATACACCAGAGCAACACTTAGACTAATTAGTTGATGTCCTGTTATCATGAGTATGAATATCTTCAACGCCAGGCACTCCTCTTCTCCCAAGAGTCCGTCGTGTGCCCAGCAACAACCGTTCCGTCAAGACAGGTAGGTTCCCCCAAATCAGAGATCTTGTCAATTTTGTTGAGAGGATAGTTGATCAATTCCATTGTTAAGATTTTAGAGAGCAGAAAAAGCAAAGAAGAGAAAATGAGGCAACAAGAAAGTTAAGACAAGACAAAACAAAGAAACAAGCAGAAGAGATAAGGGAGATAAAGGGAGCGTCCGCCTTCGATGAGTGCCAGTGACAAATATTTTGAATTTTATCAGAGCCTTTTACACATGAAATAACACACTTTAATCACCTTTTGATCCAATATAATAACGCTGCCTGCAGCTGAGCCAATCAAAGGCCACAATACTAAACAGCCTGATCTCATCTGGAGACCAATTCTACTGTTGTAATTATATTTTTAGTGGATACAGCAATTTCTATGGTAAAAAATGATTATCTTAGACCAGGAGTGTCAAACTCATTTTAGCTCAGGGGCCATATGGAGGAACATCTATTACCACGCGGGCCGGACTGGTAAAATCATGGCATAATAACTTAAAAATAAAGACAACTTCAGATTATGTTCTTCGTCTTGCTTTGGCCACAATTAGAACAAGCACATTCTGAAAATGTACACATTACAAATAATCCTCTTGGCAAAACAATTCAAGTTAGTTGAAAATTCTGAAGAAAGAAATGGTGCTGATTCAAAAACCCCTTGAAAAACACAATGAACTTAGATTTTGTCTCAGTGTATTTAAAAAGCCATTAAACATTTTATAAGATTCCCCTTTTAGCATTCTCATGTTGGCAGTTCACCTAACTAACTATGTTTGATTAGCACAGTGACAAGTAACTAAAGTATGTCTCTTACTAACACAATAATCCTTATAGTGACGCCTCTGAGCGACACCGATGTACTTTTGTTGCCGCTTGTTCTATTCACTTTTTGTGTGTTTTATGTGGGTCATGGTTTGTTAGAGAGCGGAACATAATGCCTACAACACTTTCGAAAGTCTGCGCCCTCGAGGCAGGTAAATGTTGTGAACAGTAACTCCAAACCCCGTTTCCATATGAGTTAGGACATTGTGTTAGATGTAAATATAAACAGAATACAATGATTTGCAAATCATTTTCAACCCATATTCAGTTGAATATGCTACAAAGACAACATATTTGATGTTCAAACTGATAAACGTTTTTTTTTAGCAAATAATCATTAACTTTAGAATTTGATGCAAGCAACATGTGACAAAGAAGTTGGGAAAGGTGGCAATAAATACTGATAAAGTTGAGGGATGCTCATCAAACACTTATTTGGAACATCCCACAGGGGAACAGGCAAATTGGGAACAGGTGGATGGCATGATTGGGTATAAAAGCAACTTCCATGAAATGCTCAGTCATTCACAAACAAGGATGGGGCGAGGGTCACCACTTTGTCAACAAATGCGTGAGCAAGTTGTTGAACAGTTTAAGAAAAACCTTTCTCAACCAGCTATTGCAAGGAATTTTAGGATTTCACCATCTACGGTCCGTAATATCATCAAAGGGTTCAGAGAATCTGGAGAAATCACTGCACGTAAGCAGCTAAGCCCGTGACCTTCGATCCCTCAGGCTGTACTGCATCAACAAGCGACATCAGTGTGTAAAGGATATCACCACATGGGCTCAGGAACACTTCAGAAACCCACTGTCAGTAACTACAGTTGGTCGCTACATCTGTAAGTGCAAGTTAAAACTCTCCTATGCAAGGCAAAAACCGTTTATCAACAACACTCAGAAACGCCGTCGGCTTCGCTGGGCCTGAGCTCATCTAAGATGGACTGATACAAAGTGGAAAAGTGTTCTGTGGTCTGACGAGTCCACATTTCAAATTGTTTTTGGAAACTGTGGACGTCGTGTCTTCCGGACCAAAGAGGAAAAGAACCATCCGGATTGTAATAGGCGCAAAGTTGAAAAGCCAGCATCTGTGATGGTATGGGGGTGTATTAGTGCACAAGACATGGGTAACTTACACATCTGTGAAGGCACCATTAATGCTGAAAGGTAAATACAGGTTTTGGAGCAACATATGTTGCCATCCAAGCAACGTTACCATGGACGCCCCTGCTTATTTCAACAAGACAATGCCAAGCCACGTGTTACATCAACGTGGCTTCATAGTAAAAGAGTGCGGGTACTAGACTGGCCTGCCTGTAGTCCAGACCTGTCTCCCATTGAAAATGTGTGGCGCATTATGAAGCCTAAAATACCACAACGGAGACCCCCGGACTGTTGAACAACTTAAGCTGCACATCAGGCAAGAATGGGAAAGAGTTCCACCGGAGAAGCTTAAAAAATGTGTCTCCTCAGTTCCCAAATGTTTACTGAGTGTTGATAAAAGGAAAGGCCATGTAACACAGTGGTGAACATGCCCTTTCCCAACTACTTTGACACATGTTGCAGCCATTAAATTCTAAGTTAACTCTTATTTGCAAAAAAAAAAAAAAAGTTTATGAGTTTGAACATCAAATATCTTGTCTTTGTAGTGCATTCAATTGAATATGGGTTGAAAAGGATTTCCAAATCATTGTATTCCGTTTATATTTACATCAAACACAATTTCCCAACTCATATGGAAACGGGGTTTGTATTTTCAACGGGAAAACGGCTTCAGATTCAAATATTACTGTATTATTTACACTCAATATTGCTCGGGTGTTCTTTTACATAGTATTTTCACATTAATCTTGGTTTTATCGTACACACAGACTCAAGAACAGTTGTTTTCCCTAAAGCCATAAACATGCTGAACTCTCATAGGCACTGATTTTATAGTTTAGCACCTCTCTGTGTGCAATTTTTACTTTCCACCCACAGTCTGAATGCTTCTGTATATACAGTATGTATATAGTCCATTCATCCATCTTCTTCCGCTTATCCAAGCCCAGACTTCCCTCTCCCCAGCCACTTCGTCCAGCTCTTCCCGGGGGATCCCGAGGCGTTCCCAGGCCAGCCGGGAGACATAGTCTTCCCAACGTGTCCTGGGTCTTCCCCGTGGCTTCCTACCGGTGGAACGTGCCCTAAATACCTAGGGACGTGTTCGGGTGGCATCCTGACCAGATACCCGAACCACCTCATCTGGCTCCTCTCGATGTGGAGGAGCAGCAGCTTTACTTTGCGCTCCTCCCGGATGACAGAGCTTCTCACCCTATCTCTAAGGGAGAGCCACGCCACCCGGCGGATAAAACTAATTTGCTTGTACCCGTGATCTTGTCCTTTCGGTCATAACCCAAAGCTCGTGACCATAGGTGAGGATGGGAATGTAGATCGACCAGTAAATTGAGAGCTTTGCCTTCTGGCTCAGCTCCTTCTTCACCACAACGGCATTACTGAAGACGCCACACCGATCCGCCTGTCGATCTCACGATCGTATGTATATAGTATAATATTTAATATTTAAACAACACATTCAGGCAGCACGGTGACACAGGGGTTAGTGCATGTGCCTCAGAATATGAAGATCTTGAGTAGTCCTGAGGTCAATCCCTGGCTCGGGATCTTTCTGTATGGAGTTTGCATGTTCTCCCCGTGACTTGCGTGGGTTCCCTCCGGGTACTCCGGCTTCCTCCCACCTCCAAAGACATGCACCTGTGGATAGGTTGATTGGCAACACTAAATGGTCCCTAGTGTGTGAATGTTGTCTGTCTATCTGTGTTGGCCCTGTGATGAGGTGGCGACTTGTCCAAGGTGTACACGGCCTTCCGCCCGAATGCAGCTGAGATAGGCTCCAGCACCCCCTAGCAACCCCAAAAGGGACAAGCGGTAGAAAATGGATGGATGGACAACACATTCAGAACATTCGTTCTCAGGACTGGACTGTGCACCTTACCTCCTTTTGCAATTTTGATTAACTTGACTACCGTATTTTTCGGACTATAAGTCGCAGTTTTTTTCATAGTTTGGCCGGGCTCCAGTACGACTTATATATGGTTTTTTCCTTCTTTGTTATGCATTTTCGGCAGGTGCGACTTATACTCCGGTGCGACTTATACTCCGAAAAATACGGAATTGACTTTCTTCCCTTCCTATGTTTTGCATATTTATAGACTGTCACACTGATACTGGAGTTGCTTTTAATCCCATTGTACCTGTGTATAGTGACAATAAAAGGTATTCCATTCTATTCTACATCAGAAGCATTCGATTTACCAAGACTGTTTATTGAATTGCTAGTGAACGAGAATGACCCTTATGTCTATGCTTTGAGATCTCAGGATAGAATCATAGTCATGGTTGGCATTTATAATACCAAAAGTAATTTGGGACTGTTATTATAAAATATGTGCAGGGTTACTTCTGATATAAGCTCATATATCTCTAAAAGCTGGTAATGCCAAACTCTAAAATCTAACTTTCGTGACCTCCAATTGGACAGCTGCTGTAATGGACAAGCAATATTCCACCTCTAAGTGGTTTGACATCTTGATGCCATAAATAAACGCTAATCTGGTCGCTCTGTATTAGGCTACAGAAGGCTCTCTGTGTCCCTCTAAAGCCAGGAAGTGCCCTCCTAATGGTACGCTAATGCCTTTATTGAATTACGTCAACGTCTCCCATTTCGTTGCGTAACATCTAAAATGTTCCGTGGCATTTGATGGAGATGACCTGAATGTGACAGATGGCTTCAAAATATCAAGAATATTTCCAGACCGAGATTGCATGCGTCTCAGATTACTAAATGTCCTCCGCCCCATAAATGGTAAATGGGTTATACTCGTATAGCGCTTTTCTACCTTCAAGGTACTCAAAGCGATTTGACGCTATTTCCACATTCACCCATTCACACACACATTCACACACTGATGGCGGGAGCTGCTATGCAAGGCAGCTAAACACGACCCATCAGGAGCAAGGGTGAAGTGTCTTGCTCAAGGACACAATGGCATACTTGCCAACCTTGAAACCTCCGAATTCAAGAGATGGGTTGGGGGTAGCGGGGGTGTATATTGTAGCGTCCCGGAAGAGTTAGTGCTGCAAGGGGTTCTGGGTATTTGTTCTGTTGTGTTTATGTTGTGTCACGGTGCGGATGTTCTCCCAAAATGTGTTTGCCATTCTTGTTTCACATTGTGGCGCATATTTGTAACCGTGTTAAAGTTGTTTATACGGCCACCCTCAGTGTGACCTGTATGGCTATTGATCAAGTATGCATTGCATTCACTTATGTGTGTGTAAAAGCCGCATATATTATGTGATTGGGCCGGCACGCTGTTTGTAAGGAGGAAAAGTGGACGTGACGACAGGTTGTAGAGGACGCTAAAGGCAGTGTCTTAAAGGGGAACATTATCACCAGACCAGCGTCAATATATACCTTGATGTTGCAGAAAAAAGACCATATATTATTTTAACCGATTTCCAAACTCTAAATGGGTGAATTTTGGCGAATTAAACGCCTTTCTATTATTCGTTGTGACGTCACATCGGGAAGCAATCCGCCATTTTCTCAAACACATTACAAACACAGAGTCAAATCAGCTCTGTTATTTTCCGTTTTTTCGACTGTTTTCCGTACTTTGGAGACATCATGCCTCGTCGGTGTGTTGTCGGAGGGTGTAACAACACGAACAAGGACAGATTCAAGTTGCACCAGTGGCCCAAAGATGCGAAAGTGGCAAGAAATTGGACGTTTGTTCCGCACACTTTACCGACGAAAGCTATGCTACGACAGAGATGGCAAGAATGTGTGGATATCCTGCGACACTCAAAGCAGATGCATTTCCAACTGGACTGGACAGATCAGCTTTCAGGAAAAGAGAGCGGAAGAGGGTATGTCTACAGAATATATTAATTGATGAAAACTGGGCTGTCTGCACTCTCAAAGTGCATGTTGTTGCCAAATGTATTTCATATGCTGTAAACCTAGTTCATAGTTGTTAGTTTCCTTAAATGCCAAACAAACACATACCAATCGTTGGTTAGAAGGCGATCGCCGAATTCGTCCTCGCTTTCTCCCGTGTCGCTGGCTGCCGTGTCGCTTTCGTCGGTTTCGCTTGCATACGGTTCAAACCGATATGGCTCAATAGCTTCAGTTTCTTCTTCAATTCCGTTTTCGCTACCTGCCTCCACACTACAACCATCTGTTTCAATACATGCGTAATCTGTTGAATTGCTTAAGCCGCTGAAATCCGAGTCTGAATCCGAGCTAATGTCGCTATATCTTGCTGTTCTAACCGCCATGTTTGTTTGTATTGGCATCACTGTGTGACATCACAGGAAAATGGACGGGTGTATATAACGATGGTTAAAATCAGGCACTTTGAAGCTTTTTTTTAGGGCTATTGCATGATGGGTAAAATTTTGAAAAAAACTTCGAAAAATAAAATAAGCCACTGGGAACTGATTTTTAATGGTTTTAACCCTTCTGAAATTGTGATAATGTTCCCCTTTAAAGGCACGCCCCCAATATTGTTGTCCGGGTGGAAATCGGGAGAAATTCGGGAGAATTTTCGGGAGGGGCACTGAAATTCGAGAGTCTCCCGGGAAAATCGGGAGGGTTGGCATGTATGCACATCGGACGTGACTAGGTTGGTAAAAAGTCGGGATCAAACCAGGAACCCTCAGGTTGCTAGCGCGACCACTCTCACAACTCCACCACGCCGTCCCCACAAGCAGACATTGGTACTGCGTATCACATGTAGTTTATGATATACAACAGCTAAAAGAAAATACAAGAAATAACTATTATTGCTTTACGCTTCAAGATTACACAACAAAAAGTCAATAATGTGAAATGTACCTCAGTTTTTAGCGTAACATGTACCAATGCCATCCTGTATTTGGCTAAGTAGAAAGACAATAAAAAACGATCATTTTGCATTTGTAGGAAAAAAAAAAAAAAAAAAAGCAATCCAGTTGCAATAAAACTGTCCTCATGGTACAATACTCAGTATTCTCTTTGGGGGCTAAAGTGTTTTACTGGTTTGGACATTCATTACTTTTCTTAAGTTCAACCTAATTCGTTCAGTCCTTCTTTGATCAGCACAAAGCATCAACCCAATGCTTGGAAAGATGGATTTTGGAGGATATATATACCCGTCTTCTCCTAAATTCGACAGCATTGCATGAATTGAATGTGATTATCTACTCTTTTCTTCGACTCTTTTCCTGTGCATCTAAGATGTGACTTTAAGGTTTTACTACTTACGTATAAAATACTACACGGTCTAGCTCCATTCTATCTTGCCGATTGTATTGTACCATATGTCCCGGCAAGAAATCTGCGTTCAAAGAACTCCGGCTTATTAGTGATTCCCAGAACCCAAAGAAAGTCTGCGGGCGATAGAGCGTTTTCTATTCGGGCTCCAGTACTATGGAATGCCCTCCCGGTAACAGTTAGAGATGCTACTTCAGTAGAAGCATTTAAGTCCCATCTTAAAACTCATTTGTATACTCTAGCCTTTAAATAGACCCCCTTTTTAGACCAGTTGATCTGCCGTTTCTTTTCTTTTCTCCTCTGCCCCCCTCTCCCTTGTGGAAGGGGGGGCACAGGTCCGGTGGCCATGGATGAAGTACTGGCTGTCCAGAGTCGGGACCCGGGGTGGACCGCTCGCCTGTGCATCGGTTGGGGACATCTCTGCGTTGCTGACCTGTCTCCGATCGGGATGGTCTCCTGCTGGCCCCACTATGGACTGGACTCTCACTATTATGTTAGATCCACAATGGACTGGACTTTCACAATATTATGCAAGACCCACTCGACGTCCATTGCATCCGGTCTCCCCTAGAGGGGTGGGGGTCACCCACATCTGCAGTCCTCTCCAAGGTTTCTCATAGTCATTCACATTGACATCCCACTGGGTTGTGAGTTTTTCCCTGAACCGAGGATGTCGTTGTGGCTTGTGCAGCCCTTTGAGACACTTGTGATTTAGGGCTATATAAATAAACATTGATTGATTGATTGATTGACTTTATTAAAGAAGAGTGTTCCAAAGATCTGTTTTTAAAGGGACGTTTGCTTAAGATTAACCATGGAACCCTTAAACTGCATGAGTTGTTTCCAATGGCAGTGACTGGGACGTGCCTCATTTTTCCTTTAAAAAACGATATACCATATTTTCCGGACCATAGGGTGCACCAAATTATAAGGCGCACTGCCGATGAATAGTCTATTTTCAACCTTTTTTCATATATAAGGCGCACTGGATTATAGGGCGCATTAAAGGAGTCAATGCAGCTGAGATAGGCTCCAGCATCCCCCTGCGACCCCTAATGGGACAAGCGGTAGAAAATGTATGGATGGATGGATATATATATTTTTTTTTTTTCTAAATGTAAAACACAGCCGCTTTACCAACCGAGCTATACCGCCCCCCCCCCATTAAAACCTCTAAACGTATAGCATTTACATCGTATATCGTCTGTATCGTGCAACCCTACAGCTCAGTCGTAGTATGCACAAAATCATAAGACTAACATAGCGTCTATTCCCCCTGGACATTACCGTTCTTTCCTTGCATACAAAATGTGGAGGTAATGGATCCATTGTTCTATCAGTTGAGTGGGCATCTCACACCCAAAGGAGTTTGTTAGTGGTGTTAATGACAACACTAATGGGGTCATTTGCTTTCAATATCTTTCGTTTTTAAGTGCTCTTCACGCCCCTGTTACACCGCTATTCACTTGATTAAAACCACCACCGATTTTACATATGCAGTACGACACAGTTTCTTTGGTCACGAGCTTGGATTTCAAATTATGTGCATTCGGTTTACACTGTTATAAATTGTGTTTGACACATCAATTTCCCGAGCATACATTCTAAATCGGACCTGGGCATTCTACAGCCCGCGGGTCACATCCGGCCCTTTGTGCGTCAAATTTAAAAAAACATGTATGTTGTGCGTGCAATACAACTGTGCTGCTTTTATTTTGAAAAGTGTTATTTATGGGCGTATGTCCGTGTGTAACCTGTGAGTGAAGGTGCATAGCGACAAGTGCCATCCATCCATCCATCTTCTTCGGGGGCGGGTCGCGGGGGCAGCAGCCTAAGCAGGGAAGCCCAGACTTCCCTCTCCCCAGCCACTTCGTCCAGCTCCTCCCGGGGGATCCCGAGGCGTTCCCAGGCCAGCCGGGAGACATAGTCTTCCCAACGTGTCCTAGGTCTTCCCCGTGGTCTCCTACCGGTCGGACGTGCCCGAAACACCTCCCGAGGGAGGCGTTCGGGTGGCATCCTGACCAGATGCCCGAACCACCTCCTCTGGCTCCTCTCGATGTGGAGGAGCAGCGGCTTTACTTTGAGCTCCCCCCGGATGACAGAGCTTCTCACCTTATCTCTAAGGGAGAGCCCCGCCACCCGGCGGAGGAAACTCATTTCGGCCGCTTGTACCCGTGATCTTGTCCTTTCGGTCATGACCCAAAGCTCATGACCATAGGTGAGGATGGGAACGTAGATCGACCGGTAAATCGAGAGCTTTGCCTTCTGGCTCAGCTCCTTCTTCACCACAACGGACCGATACAGCGTCCGCATTACTGAAGACGCCGCACCGATCCGCCTGTCGATCTCACGATCCACTCTTCCCTCACTCGTGAACAAGACTCCGAGGTATTTGAACTCCTCCACTTGGGGCAAGAACCATGGACTCGGATTTGGAGGTGCTGATTCCCATCCCAGTCGCTTCACACTCGGCTGCGAACCGATCCAGCGACAAGTGATGCCCGGTTATCCCCGAGACGCGAAAAAGAGAAAAGTTGATGACGAATGGCGTGTTTTCAACAAGACATGGACTGCCAAGTATTTCTTTACAGAAATCAAAGGTAAAGCCGTGTGCTTAATTTGTGGTACACAGGTTGCTGTGTTTAAAGAATATAATTTGAATCGCCACTACACGACGAAGCTCGAGGAAAAATACCAGGATCTGTCTGATGAAGCGTGCGCAAGGGAAGCTGATGCGTTGATGGTAAAACTGCAAACCCAACAAGTACTTTTTGCCAAATTTCACACCCCCATAGATGCAGCTGTCAGGACAAGTTTCGTCATTTCTAACAAAATCGCCAGAAAAAGTCAAGCGTTTTCTGACGGAGAGTTTATTAAGGAGTGCTCATTGGACTCTGTTGCGCTGATATGGCCGGAGAAGAGGGGCGCATTTGAGAACGTGTCACTCTCCCGACACACTGTAACAAGGCGGGTTGAGACCATCGCTGGAAACTCGGAGCTTCAGCTGAAGAACAGAACGGCCGACTTTGACTGTTTTTCGCTGGCTTTGGATGAGAGCTGCGACGTACGTGACGCAGCCCAGCTGCTCATCTTCTTACGTGGGATAACTGCAGACTTTCAAATCACAGAGGAGCTGGTAGCCATGCAGTCAATTAAAGAGACAACCACAGGTAATGACTTGTTCACATAGGTAAATGCGTGTTTGGACATGTTAGGAGTGAAATGGGACAAGCTGGCAGGTGTGACAACAGATAGTTGTCCTACTCAGTGGCCTAGTGGTTAGAGTGTCCGCCCTGAGATCGGTAGGTTGTTAGTTCAAATCCCGGCCGAGTCATACCAAAGACTATAAAAATGGGACCCATTACCTCCCTGCTTGGCACTCAGCATCAAGGGTTGGAATTGGGGGTTAAATCACCAAAAATGATTACCGGGCGCGGCCACCGCTGCTGCCCACTGCTCCCCTCACCTCCCAGGGGGTGATCAAGGGTGATGGGTCAAATGCAGAGAATAATCTCGCCACACCTAGTGTGTGTGTGTGACAATCATTGGTACTTTAACTTTAACTTTAACTTTATATCTGACGGGGGAAAATGTTGGACTTTTAAAGAGGATGCAGGATAAAGTGACAGAAATTGACATTTTTGCATTGTATTATACATCAGGAAGTGTTGTGTAAGACAGTGTTAAAAATAAAACCATCAAAAGCAATCTGCTTTTGTATAAAGTTAAGTTAGGTTAAATGAAATTATTATTATTATTATTATTATTTATCTTACGGTACATCAAAAATAAATTGAGCAAAATTTAATTGAAATATTGTCGGTGTGGCCCTCCAGCAGTGCTCGGGTTGCTCATGCAGCCCCCGGTAAAAATTAAATGCCCACCCCTGTTCTAAATGAATGACAGAAAAAAAACTACGTTGGCTTGTGCGGAGTGTAGGGTGTACGGTACAGCCCGTTACATGATAGCTACACACCAAACATAGTGTCGGAAAAAAGATCATACTTATCTTGCATATTTGATAACAACAAAAGTAGCACTGTTTCTTCTAGGGGTAAAGCCTCAGGGTGACGTGAACACGCGCAGCTCCAGATTGCTTTTTGACAGAGAAATAATAGAAAGCTATAGAAACACTTCAGAAAAATTTGGCCATAATTAAGAATAGCTACCGTATTTTTCAGACTATAAGGCACACTTACAGTTGTGGTCAAAAGTTTACATACACTTGTGAAGGATATATTGTCATGGCTGTCTTGAGTGTCCAATAACTCTTATTTTTTTGTGATAGAGTGATTGGAGCACAAACGTGTTGGTCACAAAAAAACATTCATGAAGTTTGGTTCTTTTATGAATTTATTATGGGTTTACTGAAAATGTGACCCAATCTGTTGGGTCAAAAGTATACAAACAGCAATGTTAATATTTGGTTACATGTCCCTTGCACGTTTCAGTGCAATAAGGCGCTTTTGGTAGACATCCACAAGTTTCTGGCAAGCTTCTGGTTGAATTTTTGACCCCTCCTCTTGACAAAATTGGTACAGTTCAGCTAAATTTGTTGTTTTTCGGACATGGACTTGTTTCTTCAGCATTGTCCACACGTTTAGGTCAGGACTTTGGGAAGGCCATTCTAAAACCTTAATTCCAGCCTGATTTAGCCATTCCTTTTGACGTGTGTTTGGAGTCATTGTCCTGTTGGAACACCCAACTGCGCCCAAGACCAGATCATTTTAGGTTGTCTTGAAGAATTTGGAGGTAAACCTCCTTTTTCATTTTCAAGCAAAAGCTCTCAACTGCCCAATTTATAGGGACCTATAATGCAAAACTAACTTTTCCTACCTTTGGGATGTGCATACATTAGGACGGCAATTCATTTGACCGCATTCGTTCGCGGTTTACCTGCCACATGAAACGTAACAAATGGGGGGGTGGGTAGGTGGTGCACTACCCACTTTAGCTGCCAGGTGGCAGTAGAGGGTTGGATATCTTAAAATGTGTTTTGTAGCAATTCCAACTTTGACCACAGCATAATTTTTAGCAGGCTGCATTGCAAAATAACTTACACCCTATTTTCCTCTCACGTGAGATTTACCCAGGAATGGGGTCATATGAACCCCTTCCCTACTGTTTGTCCCGAAAATTTGACCAGATGCCCGAACCACCTCATCTGGCTCCTCTCGATGTGGAGGAGCAGCGGCTTTACTTTGAGCTCCCCCCGGATGACAGAGCTTCTCACCCTATCTCTAAGGGAGAGCCCCGCCACCCGGCGGAGGAAACTCATTTCGACCGCTTGTACCCGTGATCTTGTCC
Organism: Nerophis lumbriciformis; assembly: GCF_033978685.3. Taxonomy (NCBI): domain Eukaryota; kingdom Metazoa; phylum Chordata; class Actinopteri; order Syngnathiformes; family Syngnathidae; genus Nerophis; species Nerophis lumbriciformis. The sequence goes on from NC_084578.2 coordinate 14,754,332, forward strand.
TTTCGGTCATGACCCAAAGCTCATGACCATAGGTGAGGATGGGAACGTAGATCGACCGGTAAATCGAGAGCTTTGCCTTCCGGCTCAGCTCCTTCTTCACCACAACGGACCGATACAGCGTCCGCATTACTGAAGACGCCGCACCGATCCGCCTGTCGATCTCACGATCCACTCTTCCCTCACTCGTGAACAAGACTCCGAGGTACTTGAACTCCTCCACTTGGGGCAAGAACCATGGACTCGGATTTGGAGGTGCTGATTCCCATCCCAGTCGCTTCACACTCGGCTGCGAACCGATCCAGCGACAAGTGATGCCCGGTTATCCCCGAGACGCTAAAAAGAGAAAAGTTGATGACGAATGGCGTGTTTTCAACAAGACATGGACTGCCAAGTATTTCTTTACAGAAATCAAAGGTAAAGCCGTGTGCTTAATTTGTGGTACACAGCTTGCTGTGTTTAAAGAATATAATTTGAATCGCCACTACACGACGAAGCTCGAGGAAAAATACCGGAATCTGTCTGATGAAGCGCGCTCAAGGGAGGCTGATGCGTTGATGGTAAAACTGCAAACCCAACAATGACTTTTTGCCAAATTTCACACCCCCAGAGATGCAGCTGTCAGGACAAGTTTCGTCATTTCTCACAAAATCGCCAGAAAAAGTAAAGCGCTTTCTGACGGAGAGTTTATTAAGGAGTGCTAATTGGACTCTGTTGCGCTGATATGGCTGGCGAAGAGGGGCGCATTTGATAACGTGTCACTCTCCCGACACACTGTAACAAGGCGGGTTGAGACCATCGCTGGAAACTCGGAGCTTCAGCTGAAGAACAGAACGGCCGACTTTGACTGTTTTTCGCTGGCTTTGGATGAGAGCTGCGACGTGCGTGACGCAGCCCAGCTGTTCATCTTCTTACGTGGGATAACTGCAGACTTTCAAATCACAGAGGAGCTGGTAGCCATGCAGTCAATTAAAGAGACAACCACAGGTAATGACTTGTTCACATAGGTAAATGCGTGTTTGGACATGTTAGGACTGAAATGGGACAAGCTGGCAGGTGTGACAACAGATGGTTGTCCAAATCTGACGGGGAAAAATGTTGAACTTTTAAAGAGGATGCAGGATAAAGTGACAGAAATTGACATTTTTGCATTGTATTATACATCAGGAAGTGTTGTGTAAGACAGTGTTAAAAATAAAACCATCAAAAGCAATCTGCTTTTGTATAAAGTTAAGTTAGGTTAAATGAAATTATTATTATTTAATTGGCCCTAGTGTGTGGATGTGAGTGTGAATGTTGTCTGTCTATCTGTGTTGGCCCTGCGATGAGGTGGCGACTTGTCCAGGGTGTACCCCGCCTTCCGCCCGATTGTAGCTGAGATAGGCTCCAGCGCCCCCCGCGACCCCAAAGGGAATAAGCGGTAGCAAATGGATGGATGGATTATTATTATTATTATTATTTATCTTACGGTACATCAAAAATAAATTGAGCAAAATTTAATTGAAATATTGTCGGTGTGGCCCTCCAGCAGTGCTCGGGTTGCTCATGCGGCCCCCGGTAAAAATTAATTGCCCACCCCTGTTCTAAATGAATGACAGAAAAAAAACTATGTTGGCTTGTGCGGAGTGTAGGGTGTACGGTACAGCCCGTTACATGATAGCTACACACCAAACATAGTGTCGGAAAAAAGATCATACTTATACATATTTGAAAACAACAAAAATAGGGGTAAAGCCTCAGGGTGACGTGAACATGCGCAGCTCCAGATTGCTTTTTGACAGAGAAATAATAGAAAGCTATAGAAACACTTCAGAAAAATTCGGCCATAATTAAGAAAAGCTACCGTATTTTTCAGACTATAAGGCACACTTACAGTTGTGGTCAAAAGTTTACATACACTTGTGAAGGATATATTGTCATGGCTGTCTTGAGTGTCCAATAACTCTTATTTTTTTGTGATAGAGTGATTGGAGCACATACTTGTTGGTCACAAAAAAACATTCATGAAGTTTAGTTCTTTTATGAATTTATTATGGGTTTACTGAAAATGTGACCCAATCTGCTGGGTCAAAAGTATACATACAGCAATGTTAATATTTGGTTACATGTCCCTTGCAAGTTTCACTGCAATAAGGCGCTTTTGGTAGACATCCACAAGTTTCTGGCAACCTTCTGGTTGATTTTTTGACCCCTCCTCTTGACAAAATTGGTGCAGTTCAGCTAAATTTGTTGTTTTTCGGACATGGACTTGTTTCTTCAGCATTGTCCACACGTTTAAGTCAGGACTTTGGGAAGGCCATTCTAAAACCTTAATTCCAGCCTGATTTAGCCATTCCTTTTGACGTGTGTTTGGAGTCATTGTCCTGTTGGAACACTCAACTGCGCCCAAGACCAGATCATTTTAGGTTGTCTTGAAGAATTTGGAGGTAAACGTCCTTTTTCATTTTCAAGCAAAAGCTCTCAACTGCCCAATTTAAAAGGGACCTATAATGCAAAACTAACTTTTCCTACCTTTGGGATGTGCATACATTAGGACGGCAATTCATTTGACCGCATTCGTTCGCGGTTTACCTGCCACATGAAACGTAACAAATTGGGGGGTGGGTAGGTGGTGCACTACCCACTTTAGCTGCCAGGTGGCAGTAGAGTGTTGGATATCTTAAAATGTGTTTTGTAGCAATTCCAACTTTGACCACAGCATAATTTTTAGCAGACTGCATTGCAAAATAACTTGCACCCTATTTTCCTCTCACGTGAGATTTACCAAGGAATGGGGTCATATGAACCCCTTCCCTACTGTTTGTCATGAAAATTTGAAATCCAAACATGAAAGCATGGCGGACATATTTATAAAAAATAAAATTGCCTGTACTTTCTGCACCATTTGTTTTCCTATTGTTGACATCAGCGGATATCTCCATATATGGTAACGTTTTACCCATGGAGCTTTGCGCGAGTCCGTCATCGTAGTCAATAAGTTTATTTTCTTTTTTCTATCTTTCAGTGAGGCAGACTGGCTCATACATTGTTGCCATTTCTAATACAAAGTAGTGTATAACTGTCAGTAGACTTCATACAGAAGTGCTTAAAACTAAAACATGGCTGACGGAGAGAAGATGCTGTCAAAGTGGAGGCACGTAAATAAGGAGCATCCTAAAGAGACTGTCAGAAAGTGGCTTTAAAACGGTCTGTAAAACATTTTGACCAAAGAACCACCATTACATGTTATGTAGACCCCAAGGAAGTGTTTAAAATGTATAAAAATGTCATAATATGACCCCTTTATGGGAAAAAAAAATAGTCAAAAGAAAAGGTAGTGAGTGGAATCTTGGCTGTGATGCTCTGAGTTACAATGACTTGACACCTTGACAAACATAGTCTGAAGCGAGGAAGCTCCATTAAGTATTATGTAGACAAATTGAACTCTGACACTGATCACATAAAACATAAAAAGGCGCCAGACTTTTATGGTTTGTGGCTTTCAGCAAGTGAATGTAAATTGCATCCGCATATGCCATTAGTCTGAGAAGCGAAAAAGGAAGAAATATAGAAATCAAGATTTTTTTTCTGAAGGTTTTAAAGTAAAGCCTTTGGGTCATACATATATATATATATATATATATATATATATATATATATATATATATATATATATATATATATTAGGGTTGTACGGTATACCGGTATTAGTATAGTACCGCGATACTAATTAATCATTTTCGGTACTATACCGTCTCTGAAACGTACCGGTCCCACAATCCCCCGCGCCGGCGTCTAAATCACGTCTTTACATTGCTGGTTTTACGAGCAGAAGAGAATGTTCGGCGGCACACAATCACGGAGTACTTACAAGCAGACACGGTGTGTAGACAGAAAAGGGAGAGCGGACGCATTTTGGCTTAAAAACTAACGATAAAGGTGAAGTTATAACACTGAAACGCCCTCAGGAAGAGGTGCTTTAAGACATGGCTAGCTAGTTTGGTGTATGAATGTTGTGTAATATCTATGTGTGTAAACATGTTCAGTTTATTGTGTGAATATATCAACATTAAATATTTTATTTATGTAAAATAAACATCGGACATTATTTGTGTAAAATACACCACGGACGTTATACTTTTGTTATGTTTATATTTTCAGTCTTACGAACCTAAATGAAGGAAGAAGTGTAAAAAAATAAGTCAAAAGAAGGAACGTCAATCCTCAACTAAAACTGGAGCTTTTTTTTCTTCATACTGTTAACTCATACTTGCCAACCCTCCCGAATTTTCCGGGAGACTCCCGAAATTCAGCGCCTCTCCCGAAAACCTCCCGGGACAAATATTCTCCCGAAAATCTCCCGATTTTCAACCAGAGCTGGAAGCCACGCCCCCTCCAGCTCCATGCGGACCTGAGTGAGGACAGCCTTTTTTCATGACAGGAGGACAACAGGGTGACAAGAACTAAATCATCCAGACTAGAGATAAATTGTATTATTATGTTTATCTTACCTAAAAATAAATATATTTATTAATTTACAAAAAAACCAACTAAATACATGTTTACTATATTTTGCTAAAAACATCAAAATTAATTGTATTTTTATTTGTATTTTTTCCTGACTCCTTATTACATCCAGCCATAGAATTATACATTAAAATAAACATATTTAAAATAATTGATTTTAAATTATCATAATAATTAATTTAAAATGACCATATTTAATTATTAAAATAATTTCTTGTTTATCAACAACTTTAGCATTTTATTCATTACATTTTGAAACTCTCAGAAGCCAAATTATGTTATATTCCTTAATATTTATTCATGCAAGTTTGAAGTATCAATTATCTTAACACAGTTTTGTTTGCATATTTTCAGGATGTAGATATATATATATATATATATATATATTTTTATATATATATATATATATATATATATATATATATATATATATATATATATATATATATATATATATATATATATATACTGTATATGTATGAAATACTTGACTTGGTGAATTCTAGCTGTCAATATACTCCTCCCCTCTTAACCACGCTCCCACCCACGCTCCGCCCCACCCACGACCACGCCCCCACCCCCCTCCTCCCGAAATCGGAGGTCTCAAGGTTGGCAAGAATGTGTTAACTATCTGCACACGCTGGAAACGAATAGCGAGGGCAGAACATTGAATTTATTGACAGTGCAGTTTGAAAGCCGATGTGTTTACTTGCATTTAAGTAAACAGTCTCAAAGAAATATAGCCTGCGGAGGCACTTTCTGACGAAACATCCACATTTCGATGTCCGGCCCCTGAGCCCTTGGGCTCTTGAAACTGCGGCCCTCTTCATTATTTAGTTGAATAGCCCTGTTATACAAGCATCCTGCTCATATTGTTTGTAACTGCTATTACCTTCTAACCCTGTATCACCCCTTTGACTGATGACAAAAATATATTGGACATCGTACTCTTACTTAGACATTTATTTGTATTTTAAATGGTACGAGTCAAGGTAAAGGGTGTACCACTGGATGGAATCCTTTGATTGTCATTTTGTCATTTATACTGACGTGGTACTGCAAGCAATTTGCAACATGCTGGAATGTCTGCACAAAGACATATGGAGTTCATCCATCCAATAATAACATAATTACCTGCACTGTCCAAAGTGATAAATTCCCTGTCAAAGATTCTGCATGTTCGTAGCCAGTTTGTTAAGATTGAATGGAAGCCCCACAGAATGAACTGTGCATCTGTAAGGGAAAATAGGAGATTTGAGCCTGCAAGGTTTCACCCGAGAGTGTGAACAGTTTGTAGATGCAACCAAAAGCACATAACAAACAACATGACAGTTTCTGCAAACTAAATGACAAGTTCTAGAACGGCAAGTAATGGTAGAATTTTGGTCTACCTTAGGATAGAAGGCTTTTTAAAACATGTTTTTATTGTGTTACTAGTGTATGCCGTCCCATCATGGCGAGGGTCTTATTAATGTGCCTGCTGTTTGTCCTTCCTACGAAACGAGGACCATCATTATGCATCATCCATCTGTGTCCTGAGCCGCCTGTGTGCAGGTCTGCAGCCACAGCTTTGAGTTTATCCACATCTGCTGCTCGGTCGCTCGTCCGTCACCACAGGACTTGATACTTGATGAATTAAGGGTGATGAAGAAGACCAATGCGTGAATGGAATTTAAGTAAGAGACTTGTGCATGTTGTCAGCCTCACTCTATCGCCCCTCCCTATCTGGGCCCAGAGGCAAGACAGAGCCAATACGGCTGGCCATGGGAAATATTTTTTGGTCAAATACATAAGTGGCATCTCTTCTGCTAAATGCAGTACCATTTTCCCATAGGAGGGACTCTGCCCTTTCTGACTCCGGGTCAGAATGAACCTGTGAGTCAATAGGTTTCCATGCACTATAGAAAATGGAATTATTGCTTGAATTGGCTTGACACCAGCTTTCTAAAACACAAACATCATAATAAGATTGTGTCAAAGAAACTCAGAGTGGTGCTAAAAACTGTTAGGTTATTGTACCGTTTGCTAAATGGCAGCAGGAAGAAGAGTCGGTGTGCTGAGATCCTTAACACTGTTGTGCGCCCTCTCCAAACACCGGTTGTGGTCTACGTCTTGGATGTCTTTCGGCAAGTACCAGCCCCCATATCACTCTGTAATCCTGTCAGCTCACTAAATTTACCGTCTTAGAATCATTCAACAGTGTGATTAAGTGCGTACACGTCTGACTCTAGATTTGTCGGCTCTCAGAGTAATAGCAACAACCAATGGACACAGGCGTAAGTACTGATTGTGAACCTTTAGTTAGAACGTTGGACAAGTAAACAATACACATATAGAATATACAACCTATAGGCCCAACAACCTAATAAAATAAAATAAATAAATGTCCTTTGAAGAAGTGTTTGTTACGGAAAGAGTCTTCGATAATGTCAAGTCAGTCAAGAAAATATTCAAGTCAAGTCTCAGGGCGTTCAATTGATCGCAACTGGACTGCTTGGTTTGTCTTGGAAGACGTTTCGCCGCTCATCCGAGTGGGCTTCATCAAAGACTCTGAAATTTAGCCTCCAACAAATAACAGGAGTTAAAAACATTCTGGTCACAGGAAGTGACCAGTCTGCCATTTTTGCCATTTGTTTACAACTGAATGAATGCTTACGCGGGGGATTCCGACCATTTTGCACTGGTCGTCGTCGATCCACAGTGATCGTTCTGCCACTATACTTCAATGCTAACGAGGGGAATTTACATTTCAAGGACTGTCGTTGGCTTTGACAGTAGGATTGCTCGTTTGCATCAACACAGTTGTTTTTCTCACTACGATAGGGCGAAACCTTCCTTGCCGAGGAACACCCTCCTGGTTTTTGGAGTATAAATATTTGGGGTTTTGGCACCAACCGCTGGACGAGTTCTGACCGATCTAAGTCTATGAGCACAAATTGATGAGGCCTACTAGGATGAGCGGCGAAACGTCTTCCAAGACAAACCAAGCAGTCCAGTTGATATCGATTGAATGCCCTGAGATGACGATGACCTGGATGATTGAGAACCTTCATAGACAGCCTTCTCAAGAGGGGAGAACATCTGCTTTTCTGCTGTCTCCTATCCACAACTGTCTGCGAAGTTCGGAGAGATATTTTCCTGGCACCAGCTGCTTCTGTGTTGTGTCGGCGGTTTTATCGTTGTTGAGGCTTGTGATGGTTGTGTCGTCAGCAGACTTCATGATGTTGTTAGAGCTGTGCTGGCAGAACAGTCATGAGTGAGTTAAGAGCCTGTGACTGTTTCATATTTTTTTACAGTATCATCAGCGAAATGTCCAGCCAGCAAGGCGATACAGTTTGCGGACATCCAATTGGGGCCGGTAGTGCGGAAGATGCACTGTCCCTCACTGGCCTTCTGGCTATGAATCAGCCCGGCACACACCTAGCATTGCTCGCATATCTTAGCCCGATAGCTGCTATACGTGTCTCATATGACACATAGCAACAAAACGACATCACAGGTGAGAAAAGAAGTCAACCTATTACAATATGACATACAGGACTGTCTCAGAAAAGTTGAATATTGTAATAAAGTTCTTTATTTTCTGTAATGCGATTAAAAAAACAAAAATGTAATTCATTCTGGATTCATTACACATCAACTGAAATATTGCAAGCCTTTTATTATTTTAATATTGCTCAATATGGCATACAGCTTAAGAAAACTCAAAAATCCTATCTAAAAAAATGTGAATATTTCCTCAGACCAAGTAAAAAACTGAAGATTTATAACAGCAAAACAAAATCAAACATTTGAAAATGTCAATTAATGCACTCAGTACTTGGTAGGGAATCATTTTGCGCGGATTACTGCATCAATGCGGCATGGCATGGAGGCAATCAGCCTGAGGCATTGCTGAGGTGTTATGGATGCCCAGGATGCTTCAATAGCGGCCTTTAGCTCATTTGCATTATTGGCTTTGGTGTCTTTCAGTTTCTTCTTCACAATACCCCACAAATTCTCCATGGGGTTCAGGTCAGAGGAGTTGGCAGGTCAATCGAGGACAGTAATGCCATGGTCAGTACACCAGTTACTGGTGGTTTTAGCACTGTGGGCAGGTGCCAGATCATGCTGGAAAAAGAAATCATCATCTCCACGGAGCTTTCAACAGATGGAAGTCATGTAGTGCTGTGAAGAAGAAGCTGAAAGACACCAGACCCAATAATGCAAATGAGCTAAAGGCCGCCATTGAAGCATCCTGGGCATCCATAACACCTCAGCAATGCTACAGGCTGATTGCCTCCATGCCACGCCGCATTGATGCAGTAATCCGTGCAGAAGGATTCCCAACCAAGTACTGAGTGCATTAATTGACATTTTAAAGGCCTACTGAAATGCGATTTTCTTTTTTAAACGGGGATAGCAGGTCCATTCTAAGTGTCATACTTGATCATTTCGCGATATTGCCATATTTTTGCTGAAAGGATTTAGTAGAAAACATTAACGATAAAGTTCGCAACTTTTGGTCGCTGATAAAAAAGCCTTGCCTGTACCGGAAGTAGCAGACAGGTAGCGTGACGTCACAGGTTGTGGAGCTCCTCACATCTGCACATTGTTTACAATCATGGCCTCCAGCAGCGAGAGCGATTCGGACCGAGAAAGCGACGATTTCCCCATTAATTTGAGCGAGGATGAAAGATTTGTGGATGAGGAAAGTGAGAGTGAAGGACTAGAGGGCAGTGGAAACGATTCAGATAGGGAAGATGCTGTGAGAGGCGGGTGGGATCTGATATTCAGCTGGGAATGACTAAAACAGTAAATAAACACAAGACACATATACTGTATATACTCTATTAGCCACAACACAACCAGGCTTATATTTAATATGCCACAAATGAATCCCGCATAACAAACACCTTCCCCCTCCCGTCCATATAACCCGCCATTACAACTCAAACACCTGCACAATACACTCAATCCCACAGCCTAAAGTACCGTTCACCTCCCCAAAGTTCATGCAGCACATATTTTTCCCCAAAGTCCCCAGAGTTACGTACGTGACATACACATAGCGGCACGCACGTACGGGCAAGCGATCAAATGTTTGGAAGCCGCAGCTGCATGCGTACTCATGGTACCGCGTCTGCGCATCCAACTCAAAGTCCTCCTGGTAAGAGTCTCTGTTGTGCCAGTTCTCCACAGGCCAATGGTAAAGCTTGACTTTCATCTTCCGGGAATGTAAACAATGAAACACCGGCTGTGTTATCCGGCACAACAGTCAAGGGGTGCATTCTACGGCGGGGGTGCGTTATCCGGCACAACACCTGCCGCAATACACCGCTTCCCACCTACAGCTTTCTTCTTTGCTGTCTCCATTGTTCATTGAACAAATTGCAAAAGATTCACCAACACAGATGTCAAGAATACTGTGGAATTTAGCGACGACTTAATAGCTGGCCACCATGCTGTCCCAAAATGTCTTCTACAATCCGTGACGTCACGCGCAGACGTCATCATACCGAGACGTTTTCAGCAGGATATTTCGCGCGAAATTTAAAATTGCACTTTAGTAAGCTAACCCGGCCGTATTGGCATGTGTTGCAATGTTAAGATTTCATCATTGATATATAAACTATCAGACTGCGTGGTCGGTAGTAGTGGGTTTCAGTAGGCCTTTAAAATGTTTGATTTTGTTTTGCTGTTATAATTTTTTTTTTTTTTACTTGGTCTGAGGAAATATTCTAATTTTTTTAGATAGGATTTTTGAGTTTTCTTAAGCTGTATGCCATAATCAGCAATATTAAAATAATAAAAGGCTTGCAATATTTCAGTTGATGTGTAATGAATCCAGAATGTATGACATTTTTGTTTTTTTAATTGCATTACAGAAAATAAAAAACTGTATCACAATATTCTAATGTTCTGAGACAGTCCTGTAAAGTCAAAGTTAACTTATTTTTGTGTGTTTCTGCAGGTCACTTGATGAACCGCACACACCAATAGACCCAGCTCAGGCTTAAAATATTTTGAACTGAATCTGAAATATGACGCGTGAGGACGCATTTAGATAAGAAAATTGGTTGTTCCAAAGTTAAAAGATGCTGCAGCAAGATACAGTGATGTACCTAAATCAGGCTTTTATGTCACAAGAGAATCGGGCTGGCGGGGCACCTTGATGAACGAGGCTGTCTGAGTGATTGATGGTCTAAGGGGAGCAGTCCCTGGCAAAGTTATGCAACTCTGTGTCAATATTAGATAGTTTGCCTCTGATACAACGTGATTTAATAAAAAGAGAACGACCAAGTCACTTGTTTTAAACGATTTCTTGTGGAACATTTAATAACACCATACAGACCATGTCTTTCATGAGGGAATTAAACCATTTATGTCGTAAACTGGCATGTCGTGGAGCAGGGGTGTTAAACTCAAATACAGAGTGGGCCAAAATGTAATACTGAACAAAGCCGCGGGCCAAGGTTGAACAAATTAACCTTTAACGTACTCTACGAGCTATCGTCACGTCCGCTTTTCATCCATTCTAACATCGTTCGGACCCAGTCACAAGATATGTGCGGCTTCTGTACGCACACACGAGCGAATGCAACGCATACTTCATCAACAACGATACAGGTTACACTGAGGGTGCCAGTATAAAAAACTTTAACACTGTTAGAAATATACGCCACACTGTGAATCTACACCAAACAAGATAGACAAACACATTTCGGGAGAACATCCGCACCGTAACACAATGGCCTAGTGGTTAGAGTGTCCGCCCTGAGATCGGTAGGTTGTGGGTTCAAACCCCGGCCGAGTCATACCAAAGACTATAAAAATGGGACCCATTACCTCCCTGCTTGGCACTCAGCATCAAAGGTTAGAATTAGGGGTTAAATCACCAAAAATGATTTCCGGGCGCGGCACCGCTGCTGCCCACACCTCCCAGGGCGTGATCAGGGGGATGGGTCAAATGCAGAGAACAAATTTCACCACACCTAGTGTGTGTGTGACAATCATTGGTACTTTAACTTTAACTTTAATAAAGACAACAGAACAAATACCCAGAATCCTTTGCAGCACTAACTCTTCTGGGACGCTACAAAATACGCCCCCGCTACCACCAAACCCCCCCCTCACACACACACACCTTGTAGCGTCCCAGAAGAGTTAGTGCTGCAAAGGGTTCTGGTTTGGTGTGGATTCACAGTGTGGGGTATATTTCTAACAGTGTTTAAGGTTTTTATTCGGCTACCCTCAGTGTAACCTGTATCGCTGTTGATGAAGTATGCGTTGCATTCCAATGTGTGTGCGTGCAGAAGCTGCACATGTTATGTGACTTGGCTGGCGGGCGGATCGGCGGGCCAGCTTTAGTGTTAATTTGATATCGCCTCAAGGGCCAAGTGAAATTACACAGCGGGCCAAATCTGGCCCGCGGGCCTGAGTTTGACACCCATGTCGTGGAGTGTCTGCGATTCCATAGACGCCGAGGACCTCAGGTAGCGTTCAGGTGAAATTATTCTTTACTGCAACTTGGGTGCTATCTTAGCGTGGCATAAAGATAGCAGGGTGAAAAAAGTACAAAGCATGAAAAAAACAACACCAACAAACAGACCATCTGTAGCGAACAATGGACCAGCTACAAAGACAGGGAGACACTAGAATATAAAGGGGAGTAATTAAGGGCCGAGGCAGGTGAAGACACTAATTAATAAACAGAACGCAGGTGCAGCTAATCAGCCACTTAGCAACAAGAAAACGTAACCAAGGGAGCAAAGGAGCATTGAGAACATAACAAGTTACTAAACTAAGGAGAATAATACTTAACACAAACACAGAATATAACCTGGTGTGACAAATCATAACAATTTAGGTTGTATATATTTATGAAACAATTAAACAAAGGCTATTCCACTTTCAAATTTCAGAAAAAAAAAGTAGCCCTGTTATGCAGTGTACAAGTGTCCACTGAAATGGACACTGGCCTTTAGGAGATTAAAGTGTCAATGCAGGGATCTGCCAAATTGTTTACACTGGTCCAAGTTCCTCTATACCAGGGGTACAGTGACTTTTTCACTATAGAGTGGCCCGGGAACCTACTCCAATATTAACACTGAATTAGTGATTTTAATCAAATTCTATAATTATATCTGACCCATTTATAGTATAACAGGATAAACCTTGTCAAATGATATTAAAGCATGTGTTAACCATAGAGAATATTATCAATTCTTAGGTCAGGGTGATTACAAAAATAAATACACACTAAAAAAAATAAAAATAATAATATTAATAATTACTAGAGATGTCCGATAATGTCAGGCTGCCGATATTATCGGCCGATAAATGCTTTAAAATGTAATATCGGAAATTATCGGTATCGGTTTGGAAATGTATGACTTTTTAAAACGCCGCTGTACGGAGTGGTACATGGACGTAGGGATAAGTACAGAGCGCCAATAAACCTTGAAGGCACTGCCTTTGCGTGCCGGCCCAGTCACATAATATCTACGGCTTTTCACACACACAAGTGAATGCAATCCATACTTGGTCAAGAGCCATACAGGTCACACTGAGGGTGGCCGTATAAGCAAGTTTAACACTGTTACAAATATGCGCCATACTGTGAACCCACACCGTAACACAACATAAACACAACAGAAAATATACCCAGATCCCCTTGCAGCACTAACTCTTCCGGGATGCTACAATATACAACCCCCGCTACCCCCTACCCCCCCCAACCTCCTCATGCTCTCTCAGGGAGAGCATGTCCCAAATTCCAAGCTGCTGTTTTGAGGCATGTTAAAAAAAAATAATGCACTTTGTGACTTCAATAATAAATATGGCAGTGCCATGTTGGCATTTTTTCCCCATAACTTGAGTTGATTTATTTTGGAAAACCTTTTTACATTGTTTAATGCATCCAGCGGGGCATCACAACAAAATTAGGCATAATAATGTGTTAATTCCACGACTGTATATATCGGTATCGGTTGATATCGGAATCGGTAATTAAGAGTTGGACAATATCGGATATCGGCAAAAACGCCATTATTGGACATCTCTAATAATTACTATGTTTAAAAAAAATAAATAAATCTGTCAATAAAGTTTAAGTGCAGGTGAAAATACCGCTTCACCAATTTAGTCATAATTTTTGCGCTTAAGAAACTTCTCTACGACTTTATGCTGCATTCCAGGTACTTCGGAAGCTGGAAGTCGGAGCCAAGTTGTGAGCTTTCCAGTTGCCATTTTAGCGCTTGCCTTGTCTGAATATAAACAACTTATCTTGCTGCAACCTTCAAAAACTGTGGTTGAAGAGGAAACACGGGCGCTGTTGCTAGCGATGTAGAACGCATATATTAGCGGTGTAACGGTACTGTAGATACCGCAGTATTTCGGTTTCAAAGTCTTCACAATAACACTGTGACGCCTGAGGGTGTCAAACAAAAACTTGGTGTGTACTTTTATCCGGCGCTGTAAACTCCATCCTCCAGAATCCTCTGGTAAATAAAAACAGAATACAATGATTTGCAAATCCTTTTCAACTTATATTCAATTGAATAGACTGCAAAGACAAAATACTTAATGTTTGAACTGAGAATTTTTTTTTTTTTTTTTGCAAATAATCATTAACTTTGATTTTTATGGCAGCAAAACATTGCAAAAAGTTGGCACAGGGGCATTTTTACCACTGTGTTACATGGCCTTTCCTTTTAACAACACTCAGTAAACATTTGGGAACATTTTTTGAAGCTTTTTAGGTGGAATTATTTCCCATTCTTGCTTGATGTACAGCTTAAGTTGTTCAACAGTCCGGGGGTCTACGTTGTGATATTTTACGCCTCATAATACGCCACACATTTTCAATGGGAGACAGGTCTGGACTACGGGCAGGCCAGTCTAGAACCCGCACTCTTTTACTATAAAGCCACGCTGTTGTAACATGTGCAGAATGTGGCTTGGCATTGTCTTGCTGAAATAAGCAGGGGCGTCCATGATAGCGTTGCTTGGATGGCAACTTATGTTGCTCCAAAACCTGTATGTACCTTTCAGCATTATTGGTTCCTTCACAGATGTGTAAGTTACCCACTAATACACCCCCATACCATCATAGATGCTGGCTTTTGAACTTTGCGCCTATAACAGTCGGGATGGTTATTTTTCTATTTGTTCCGGAGGACACAACATCCACAGTTTTCAAAAACAATTTGAAATGCGGACTCGTCAGACCATAGTACACTTCGTCAGTCCATCTTAGATGAGCACGGGCCCAGCGAAGCCGGCGGCGTTTCTGTGTGTTGTTGATAAAAGGCTTTTGCTTTGCATAGTAGAGTTTTAACTTGCACCTTCAGATGTAGCGACAAACTGTAGTTACTGGCAGTGGTTTCCTGAAGTGTTCCTGAGCCCATGTGGTGATATCCTTTACACACTGATGTCGGTTTTTGATGTGGTACCGCCTGGGGGATCGAAGGTCACGTTGGTTTTCGTCCTTGCTGCTTACGTGCGGTGATTTCTCCAGATTCTCTGAACCTTTTGATAATATTACGGACCGTAGATGGTGAAATCCCTAATTTCCTTGCAATAGCTCGTTGAGAAATGTTGTTCTTAAACTGTTCGACAATTTGCTAACGCATTTGTTCACAAAGCGGTGACCTTCGCCCCATCTTTGTTTGTGAATGACTGACGTTTAGCGTGAACGTGTGGTCGAAACGGTGTGTAAAAATACAAATACTTGTCCAGGGTGTACACCACGTTCCGCCCGAATGCAGCTCGGATAGGCTCCAACCACCCCCACAACCCCGAGAAGGACAAGCTAGGTTTGAGTTGAAAGTTACTCACGCACATTTTATCCAATTTGATTTGTTATGCGTAGCAACATTTATAAATGAGGCCTCAGATCAGTTTGTGCACAAAGTTGCTTAATTATTGCACTTTCACGAAGGATTACTTGACTTGAGACGTCTACCACACTTTGTTTTTTTAGTACTACTGTTGGAAACTCTAAGTAAATGTAAAAAAAAAAAAAACACTTTTTTGTACACATTATAAATGACCGTATTTTCCGGACCATAAGGCGCACTGCCGATGAGCAGGTCTAGTCTGGTCTATTTTCATAGAGGCGCACCGGATTATAGGGCGCATTAAAGGGATCATATTATTTTGTATTTTATTTTTTAAATGGAAAACACTTCCTTGTGGTCCACATAACATGTAATGGTGGTTCTTTGGTCAAAAATGTGTCCCGTGAAAAACCGTCCGACCGGAACGCTCTGATAAATAAAGTTCCTTGGGTGAATAATGTAAACTCACTACACCGGTATGTTTTAGCGCTTTCATGGCGAGTTTACTGACAGATATAAGTAAGAACTTTACACTACTTTATATTAGAAATGGCAACAGCGGAGGATGAATGTCCCATAACAAGAAGATAGGGAAAGAGAAGAAGCTTATCGACTACGGTGTCGCCACGGACTACAAAAACGGACGTGCGCAAATTTTCAGGACTTATGCAGATCCCAAATACAGATCAGCAGGTACCAAAAGGTAAGAAAAGATGCTTTTGCATAATATTGCGAAACAAAACGCCATATAATATTTCTTAATATTATATATTATATTATGTATATATGTATATATATATATATATATATATATATATATATATATATATATCCATAACCAAAATTATTCCGTACATTAGGCACACCAGGTTATAAGGCGCACTGTCGAGTTTTGAGAAAATGAAAGGGTTTTAAGTGCGCCTTATAGTCCGAAAAATACACTATTTTAGTTGTGCTTGAGTAAAATTGCAACAATGCGTTTTTTCTTGAGTACAATATTTGTATACTCTTTCCACCCCAGGTCTTAAGTGGAATAAGAAATCATCTCCAAATGAAGCAGTAAGAAATGCACTAATGTCAGGTAATGTTTTAATTTGCATACTTGACTATTCCACTGTGCTGTCAGAGCAATGACTGAAAGAACCGTGCAATCATCACAGCTGTCACTTTGGATGATTGAATGCGAACGAATGAGAACGCGGAGAAACAAAGCTCCCACCATGTTGTGCTTTGATGCTCTGCCGTTTCCCCAGTGGGATAAAGGATGAAGGACTGCCAGTAGACACAGTCAACAGTAAATGGAGAAAGGGAGGAGGACACAGAGGTGAATTGCAAGGAGGGATGAACATTTGAGAAATGACTTCATGTTGAGGAGAAGGGGAAACTATTCTAATTCATTTTAGAGTTGTACAGTGGAGTTACAAATCAAATCAATAAAGGTAATGGCTCCAAACTCATAGTTTTGACTTCTCAGTCGTTACTCTCCTGTCAGGCAAGGTGCACAAAATTGAACTCTGCAAAGCCCAAAGTCTTGTCCAGAGTGCTTTCTCGACACCGTGAATAGCTTGTCGTAGATAAATGATTACCTGTGGCCTGTCTATGCCTTCAAAGAATCCCACAAGGACAATTCCCATTCTTACCCGTTTCTCGAAGTTCCCCACTGAACCGCAGACTATCCTTAAAGGGGAACATTATCACACTTTCAGAAGGGTTAAAACCATTAAAAATCAGTTCCCAGTGGCTTATTTTATTTTTGGAGGTTTTTTTCAAAATTTTACCCATCACGCAATATCCCTAAAAAAAAGCTTCAAAGTGCCTGATTTTAACCATCGTTATATACACTCGTCCATTTTCCTGTGACGTCACATAGTGATGCCAACACAAACAAACATGGCGCATAGAACAGCAAGATATAGCGACATTAGCTCGGATTCAGACTCAGATTTCAGTGGCTTGAGCGATTCAACAGATTACGCATGTATTGCAATGGATGGTTGTAGTGTGGAGGCAGGTAGCGAAAACGAAATTGAAGAAGAAACTGAAGCTATTGAGCCATATCGGTTTGAACCGTATGCAAGCGAAACCGACGAAAACAACACGACAGCCAGCAACACGGGAGAAAGCGAGGACGAATTCGGCGATCGCCTTCTAAACAACGATTGGTATGTGTTTGTTTGGCATTAAAGGAAACTAACAACTATGAACTAGGTTTACAGCATATGAAATACATTTGGCAACAACATGCACTTTGAGAGTGCAGACAGCCCAGTTTTCATCAATTAATATATTCTGTAGACATACCCTCATCCGCTCTCTTTTCCTGAAAGCTGATCTGTCCAGTTTTGGAGTTGATGTCAGCAGGCCAGGGAAGCTAGGGTCGATATTCTTCTCTTGATCATCTTCGGTGGCATAAGGGACGGTGTGAGCCAAGACATCCAGGGGGTTTAGCTCGCTCGTCTGCGGGAACAAACTGCCGCCATTGCTTGCCATGCTACCGAGGTCCTTTGTCCCTGAATTGCTCACACACTCCGGCAGATTCAATGGGGGTCTGGCGGCAGATTTCTTTGACTTTATCGTTGGAAATGCATCTGCTTTGAGTGTCGCAGGATATCCACACATTCTTGCCATCTCTGTCGTAGCATAGCTTTCGTCGGTAAAGTGTGCGGAACAAACGTCCAATTTCTTGCCACTTTTGCATCTTTGGGCCACTGGTGCAACTTGAATCCGTCCCTGTTCGTGTTGTTACACCCTCCGACAACACACCGACGAGGCATGATGTCTCCAAGGTACGGAAAACAGTCGAAAAAACGGAAAATAACAGAGCTGATTTGACTCGGTGTTTGAGAAAATGGCGGATTGCTTCCCGATGTGACGTCACGTTGTGACATCATCGCTCCGAGAGCGAATAATAGAAAGGCGTTTAATTCGCCAAAATTCACCCATTTAGAGTTCGGAAATCGGTTAAAAAAATATATGGTCTTTTTTCTGCAACATCAAGGTATATATTGACGCTTACATAGGTCTGGTGATAATGTTCCCCTTTAAGTGGTCATGCTCCTCCAAAGTTGCCTGTCATTGTGGGGTCATCCGCACCTTGGTTTTGCTGCTTCAGCACTTTTGGTGGTCTTATGTCACCTGCTGACACCACGGGATTTCCGTCTGCTTGCTTTATTAGCAGTGTGGGCAGTAACAGGCTTCATGTAGCTAAGCCACGTGGCTTAACTACATTTTACAGTAGCTTGGCGGTAGCTTAACTACTTTTTTAATGAGTAGCTTTTCCTGTAGCTTAGCTACTTTTAGACCCATATGGAGCTAGTTAGCTTACATCAAAGCTACAAGCTACAAAGAGAGAAAATGGACTTCAAAAATCCAAGCCTCCCCAAAAATATGGCGACAATACAATGACCTGGATGAATGAGAACATCCATGCATACGGAGAAATTCCATGATAATTCATACTTGCCAACCCTCCCGGATTTTCCGGGAGACTCCCGAAATTCAGCGCCTCTCCCGAAAACCTCCCGGGACAAATTTTCTCCCGAAAATCTCCCGAAATTCAGGCACATAATATAAACAGCGTACCTGCCCAATGACGTTATAACTGTAGAATGATCGAGGGCGAGTTCTTGGTTTCTTATGTGGGTTTATTGTTAGGCAGTTTCATTAACGTCCTCCCAGCGTGGTAACAACACACAACAACAGCAGTCACATTTTTGTCTACTGTAAAGCAGTTCGTCTGCCGTAAACAGCAATGCTGTGACACTCTTAAACAGGACAATACTGCCATCTAGTGCATTTGATGAAAGCACTTTTTGCGTGCCACACAGCAATGCATCATCAGAGGTGGCTAGAAAAACAGCATGGTTAGAAAAATAGTGACAAATAGAACAAGGATGGACAATTCAACCCTTAACTCAACAATGAGTAGATGAGTGTTATGTGTGTATATGTGTAAATAAATGAACACTGAAATTCAAGTATTTCTTTTATTTATTTATATATATATATATATATATATATATATATATATATATATATATATATATATATATATATATATATATATATATATGAAATACTTGACTTAGTATTTCTTATATATATATATATATATATATATATATATATATATATATATATATATGAAATACTTGACTTGGTGAATCCTAGCTGTAAATATACTCCTCCCCTCTTAACCACGCCCCCAACCACGCCCCCCCCCTCCCCCCAGCCCCCACCTCCCGAAATCGGAGGTCTCAAGGTTGGCAAGTATGTGATAATTGTTTGTTGACCCCTCTGTAGTGGAAATGTTTGGCCCCGAGGTCAAAAAGTTTAAGAACCCTTGATTTAGAGGACTCTAAAACTCACAAAGGACACGTTTGGCATCATTGGGTTAAAACATGGGTGTCAAACTATGGCCCGCGGGCCAAATTTGACCCGCCGTGTAATTTCACTTGGCCCGTGAGGCGATATCAAATTAACACTAGAGCTGGCCCGCCGATTATATACAGCGGCGGTGCCACGTACACCGCTAATTCTCATACTTGCCAATCCTCCCGTAGACTCCCAAATTTCAGCGCCCCTCTCGCGAATTGTAACGTCCCTTTTTCGTCCAGTTCAACGAGTGCTGGCCCAGTTACATAATATGTGTGGCGTTGGCACTACACAGAAGTGAATGCAACGCATACAGGTGCCAGTATAAAAAACTTTAACATTGTTAGAAATATATGCCACACTGTGAATCCACACCAAACAAGAATGACAAACACATTTTGGGAGAACATTCGCACAGTAACACAACATAAACACAACAAAACAAATACCCAGAATCCTTTGCAACACTCTTCCGAGGCGCTACAAGGTGTGTGTGTAGGGGTGGGGGGCTGGGGGGGGGGGGTGTATTTGTTCTGTTGTGTTTATGTTGTGTTACTGTGCTGATGTTCTCCCAAAATGTGTTTGTCATTCTTGTTTGGTGTAGATTTACAGTGTGGCGTATATTTGTAACAATGTTAAAGTTGCTTATACGGCCACTCTCAATGTAAACTGTATCGCTGTTGATGAAGTATGCGTTGCATTCGCATGTGTGTGCGTACAGAAGCCACTCATATATTGTGACTGGGCGGGCAGGTTGTTAGAAGGAATGAAAAGCGGACGTGACGTCAGCTCGTAGAGGACGTTAAAAGCAGGGCACGCCCCCAAGACTGTGGAATACTAGAAATAATGACTGATAAACACCTTGGTTGGATAATGAAGGTTGCCACAGCTCAAAGCCTGAGCCCCGACATTAATGAACTAGCATCCAAGAAAAGATGGCAGGTATCTGGCTTGGGCACATTACATTAGATCAGTGTGTTGCAAACTGAGCAGTTTAAAGTCCTGAATGGTTGGTTTATTCATTATTTTATTTTCAAATTTATTAGCCTGTGGAAAAAGTTAATGTTGATATTTACCTTAGAAGGCTGCAAATAGAAAATATGAATTCAATGTGTATTTAAATTGTATTTGATATGCCATTGATATTTATTAATTATTATTATTATTATTTGAAACTCGATTTTGCATGTCACTATGAAGTTATATAAGCCTTGCTTGTTCAATATTTAATGCAAAAGTTGTTTGGGTCCCTATTAAAAGGTTAATTTGTTCAACCTTGGCCAGCGGCTTTGTTCAGTTTTAAATTTTGGCCCACTCTGTATTTGAGTTTGACACCCCTGGGTTAAAACATCAATATGAAAATAGTGTTTAAATTTAAGCTGTGGGCTGTATGGGCCGCAGTGGCACTCAGTTGTAATACACTTTCCTACCACATGTGGCAGTAATGACAATATCAAACAGAAGAAGTCAGGAGCTAAAGTATTAAAAGTTTCTCAAGTGCAAAAATTATGACTAAAATATGAAATCTACTATTGACATTTGAGTTAAGAAATATACTTGGTATTAATTTAGTTTATTTTAACATAATTGTATATCATTTTTCTTAGTTATTATTATGCAGTACATTTAGTTTTTACTTATTTTCCTTATCAGCCTAACATACGCCTAAGGTTTATCTGTTAAATAAGTAACAATTAACTAATGATTAATAAACACATGGTTTCATATCATTTGACAAGGTTGTATGTTAGATGTGATTATTGAATATGATTAAAATCAAGAGTAAAACTACTAATTAATTGTTAATATTTGAGTGGGCCCCTAAGTAGTGTAAAAGTTCGGCCCCAAGGTCAAAAAGGTTAAGAACCCCTGATTTAGAGGGCTCTGAAACTCACATATAATACATTTAGCATCATTGGGTTAAAACATCGATATGAAAATAGTGTTTAAATGTAGTTTTCTCAGATTCACCAAGCTTCTCTTCTGATTGGTCAATAATGTCTGGGGATTATATAAAAAAATGATTGTCATGTACGTCTGCTTCCAAACGGGGCCATAAAACTTTATGCTCTCCAATATGCTAACACATTTAACCTTCAAATTTGGAATTAATGTCATGGAAACCAAGAACCTTTTTTTTTTTTCCTTGCCACTTCCAATTAATTAAAAATGATTTGAAAGATCATAGCGTGTAGAAATGATAAAACCCGGTCGTATCAAGAACTGAAGGAAAATAACCAAATTCTGCAGGACATATAACATAATTAATGTTCAGGCGTACATTATCCTTCTCTTCATGCAGAGCTTGTTCGTTGTCTTATTTTAATTTGAGGAATCATGTACAGCCATGCTTTGTACCCCCATCTCAATTTCCATTGCTCGACTACAACATCTTAGGTTATAATTATCAACATGAAAAGGTTACTGCACTGGTTGATGTGAGAAGCAGGCGTCATGCTTGGATTCGGAATGCAGATCTCTCATTGCCAAACACGTCAAATTAGAATGTGATATTGGTTTTGGGATCTCACAGGATGGAGCCCTTGTAATCTAAGGCTGCCCAAGGGCTTCCATCAACCTGAAATGAATTAATGTATGTTGAGATGAGGATAGTAATGACTTTTCTGTGTAATCTGGTCTATTGCTTTTGCACAGATGGGTTCCACATTAAATGCCTCAGCCTTTTCATTATTCTCCTTGGATGTTCAGATGGACTTCATAGAATGCCTTTGTAAATTAAGAGGGAGGCAACATTTTAATTAAACAACATTTATAGGGAATATGTTGTTAGAGGGGACTTATGATGATTTTAATTTACATTTAAAACACTTCCATGTAGTCTAAACTAGTGGTTATCTTCACCAAATACCACCTCAGAAAACACCTGGCTCTCCGAGTACCACTATAATGACCAACATCAAAATACAGTAGCGTAGTAGTATTCATTAAAAACAAGGCACACGTTTTATATAACAAATACATTTAATATGTTTGGCCACTGTAACATTACAGACAGTTTGAAGAGAAATAATGTGTTAAAAAATGTAAGTACGGTATTTTCCCGACTATAAAGCGCACTTAAAATATATATATTTTTCTCTAAACTCGACAGTGCGTCTTATTAACGGCCTAATATACGGAATAATTTGAGTTTTGCTTACCGATCTCGAAACAATTTTATTTGGTACCTGGTTTAATAATAAGTGTGACCAGTAGATGGCAGTCAAACATAAGCGATACGTGTAGTCTGCACTATGATGGCAATATGACTCGAGTAAACAACACCAACATTTTAAATGTTCCATTTAAAATATAGAACATTACACACGGCACTCAAAAATCCATCAAAATGTTTTGGTAAGCGATGAAGCCGCACCACTTGGTGGATTGTTGGTGCATTAAACATAAGAGTATTATTATGGTGTGTGTATAAGGTAATACGTATTATCTGGCGTTTTGTTTTGCAATATTATGCAAACACAACTTTTCTTACCTTCTGGTACCTGCTGATCTGTAGTTGGGATCTGCATAAATCTTGAAAAATTGTGCGCGTCCAGCTTTGTAGTCCATGGCGACGCCGTAGTCGATAATCTTCTTATTTTTTTCTATCTTCTTGTTATGGGACATTCAACCTCCACTGCTGCCATTTCTAATATAAAGTAGTGTAAAGTTCTTACTTATATACGTCAGTAAACTTGCCATGAAAGCGCTAGAACATACCGGTGTAGTGAGTTTACATTATTCACCCAAGGAACTTTAGTTATTAGAGTTCACGGGATACATTTCCGGTGTTGTTGTTTCCGGATGTTGAGATGCTGCTCCGTTATTGATTGAAGTAAAGTCCGAATGTCATTAAAGCAGTTAGCTTCATCTTTTGACACTTCTTCCACTCCCGTCCTTGCACGCTACACCGCTACAACAAAGATGACGGGGAGAAGACGCTACCGAAGGTGAGCCACATAAATAAGATCGGCCAAAAACGGCGCATCCTGAAGCGATCCTTGAAGATGATCTGCAAAACATCATCCATGCAACATTTTGACCAAAGAACCACCATTACATGTTATGTAGACCACAATGAAGTGTTTTCAATGTAGAAAAAAATTAAATAATAATATGACTCCTTTAATGCGCCCTATAAACCATATATATAAAAAAGATAGAACATAGATCATTCATCGGCAGTGCGCCTTATAATCCTGTGTGCCCTATGGTCCGGAAAATAAGGTGCACTGTTTAAATGGGAACTGCACTATTGTTTTAATTTTGCCTCTCATTCCTAATCCTTATGAGAGAAAACACCACAGGTATTTGGGTTTTTTTGCATTCTAATTTATAATAATCGGCTCGTTATAGGTTGCAACCGATGCTGCTATTGGGCGTAAACACTCCAAAAACCGCCAACAATATTTAATTTATGTTCCGTAACCTGTATAATGACCAATCCGTAGCGACATTGTTATTGCAAGAGTCGTTTTCTAGCGTAGTAACACATCGCCTTGCTCACAAAGACACTCACATTGCTAAAATTATTTTGGGTAGGTGGAAAAAAGATTTTACCACTGCAGGGTTTGTTAGCGCAAACAGTTTGTCTTTAGTTGTGATGCAGTTCCTTTGAGCATTGTCCTCCACGCCAGATAACAACATTGTGTGCCACCCAGTGCAGCAGAAGCACTCCATTTCGGCCGGCATAGCTTGGCAACCCAAAGTAATACCGGTCCTAACTTTCTCGGCCTTTTTTTGCTCCAACCTTTTACCCTCCGTTTGTGCTCGCTCAGCTTCCATAACCAGTCGTTCATCTTCCGTATATTCAGGTTAAAAAGTATAGGGTTGTGAATCCTCATTTGTCCAAAATAGTCATCTTTGTCGCATATTACGAAGTATGCCATGATTAGCAAACACACACGTTTGTTGCCGGAAGTAAAAAAAAAAGTGTAAGTTCCGGTAATGTTTAAAAATGACCAAAATACGGTAAATATTGTACATATTACATATTGTTAAACAAAAATTAAGCTGTTTGGCCACAATACCCAGCAATATGTTTAGAGGAGAAAAGGTGAGACCTTTAATCCCAGGAACACCATTCCTACCGTCAAGCATGGTGGTGGTAGTATTATGCTCTGGGCCTGTTTTGCTGCCAATGGAACTGGTGCTTTACAGAGAGTGAATGGGACAATGAAAAAGGAGGATTACCTCCAAATTCTTCAGGACAACCTAAAATCATCAGCCCGGACGTTCGGTCTTGGTCGCAGTTGGGTGTTCCAACAGGAAAATGACCCCAAACACACGTCAAAAGTGGTTAAGGAATGGCTAAATCGGGTGTCAGGTTCAAACACCGATGACATCTATTAAACAGACAAGAAGCACGGAATCATGCAGAGACAGAGTTCAATTTGGCTCAATGAGGAGAGCGTGTACACCTGTATTCTCTTGTACAGTGTCGTCCCACACTCTGACAAAAGGATCCCACGCCTCCTCTTTTATTAGGAATTTCCCTGATTATATGGCAACAGCTGTTTCTAAGGGGAGAGTGGGTCGTAAACAGCCGTCGCCCTTGGTCACAAAACAGTTAAAAAAAAAAGATGCCTGGAGCTTGCGTCAGGTCCTGCTTCCTCTCCACTTTGTAGATCTCGGGTCAAGCAGCACCAAGTTCCTGGGGGTGCAGATAACTGACAATATAACCTGGTCCCTACAGCAGTGCATGCACTTTTTGCGTCGGATGAAAAGAGCACAGCTCCCTCCCCCCATTCTCAGCACATTCTGCAGAGGCACTATAGGAGCCTACTGACCAACAGCATCTCTGTCTGGACTGGAGCCTGCAATGCCTCAGACTGGAAGTCTCTCCAGAGAGTGGTGAGGACGGCGGAAAAGATCATCAGGACTCCTCTTCCTCCTATCCAGGAGATCGCAAAAAGCCGCTGCCTGACCAGGGCTCAGAAAATGTGCAAAGACTCCTCCCACCCCCACCAAGGACTGTTTTCACTGCTGGACTCTAGAAAGACGTTCCGCAGCCTCCGAAGCAGAACCTCCAGGTTCTGTAACAGCTTCTTCCCTCAGGCCGTAAGACTCTTGAACGCATCATAATTATCCCCTCAACTTCCCCCAAAATGGATTAACTCGCTGGAATAAAAAAGACAATATAACATACATCCATAAACGTGGATGCATATGAAAAAGTGCAATATATGTTTCTGTACAGTAATCTATTTATTTATTTATATATGCACCTTATTGCTTTTTTATCCTGCACTACGATGAGCTAATGTAACGAAATTCCGTTCTTATCTGTACTGTAAAGTTCAAATTTGAATGACAATAAATAGGAAGTCTAAGTCTAACACAAGATCTTCCTGTGGATCACAATAGATCAAAGAAACTGACACCTTCATGTCTCTTCCCATCCTACACAGTGGAGTTTTACAAGCCTTTTGCTTGGTAAGATCAAAGACAGCTTTTGTCCTCTCGCCGGGAACTCATGGCAACACAAAGTTTTGTGATAACTTAGATACAATTATTCTGACATCGGGCAGGGAATTGAGGTTTTAGAATGGCCTTCCCAAAGTCGTGTGGACAATGCTGAAGAAACAAGTCCATGTCAGAAAACCAACAAATTTAGCTGAACTGCACCAATTTTGTCAAGAGGAGTGGTCAAAAATTCAAGCAGAAGCTTGCCAGAAGCTTGTGGATGGCTACCAAAAGTGCCTTATTGCAGTGAAACTTGCCAAGGGACATGTAACCAAATATTAACATTGCTGTATGTATACTTTTGACCCAGCAGATTTAGTCACATTTTCAGTAGACCCATAATAAATTCATAAAAGAACCAAACTTCATGAATGTTTTTTGTGACCAACAAGTATGTGCTCCAATCACTCTATCACAAAAATATAAGAGTTGTACAAATGATTGGAACCTCTAGACAGCCACATCTTACAAGCTTGTTTTAATCTTTAGAATCCTTAAAAAAAATAAAAAATAAAAAAAATAATGTTCTTGTCTCTTATAATGATCGCGAATAATAGGAAAAATTCCCTCCCCCAAAAAGAGCAGTTACCCTTAAAAATATATTTTTAAGTCGCCAATGCTATTTTTTTCCCCCCCCCAGACACATTCAAGACCTCAAGTCGAAATTTTATTGTTAACAGTGACATGAAAAAAAATGGGCAAAATAATCAGAATTGACCTGCAGTGTGAACTTAGCCTAAGTATGTCATGCAAAAACATGACAAGGTGGACAAAGGGAAAAAGCAACGTTCCCGCTCACAGTTTAACTTGTTATGTATGGACCTCAATTACAGGACCATATATATATACAAACCCCGTTTCCATATGAGTTGGGAAATTGTGTTAGATGTAAATATATATATATATTATTTTATTTTTTTATTTTTTTTTGTGTCCTGTCCAGCTTCTCAGGCAAATCATATAGTTGATGTAGATGCCCATGTCGGCTGTTCAGATTTACTTTACAAAAGAGAAGTGTAGGATACTTCTCTTGTTGCCTTATTTGTATTTGACTTTATTAAATGTATTTATATTATCATTTAGTGCAGCCGGGCCGGAGCAGGAGGGGATAGAAAGAGAAAAAAAAAGAAGACAGAGGGGGAAATTGTGGGGACAAGAGGGGGATTAGACAGAGAGACAAAAACAACAACAGCAAACAACAACAACAACAACAATAGAGCAACATCAGCAAATATGACATGTACAAATATGATGGTAAAAGTAATAGCAAATAAGCAGTTAGCGAAAAATAAAAAATAATACAGAAATGACAATGAGCATTATTACACTACAAATGGATCAATACAAATACCAATAGAAATAGCGCTATTGATAATGAACAATACCAATAATTTACCTTTATTATCAACAATACAGTTGTTTAAATGCAACAATACATATACATAATGATAACTTGAGATACGAAAGAATGCAGAAAAATGGAGGGGGAGAAAGAGAAGCAACCTACATTAACCTTGTAGATTGTTATAGTCACAATAGGTTAAGCTTTGTCAGTGTGCCATGTGTTACACCCAGTTTACCCTAGGGCAACAACGTTAATATATGTTTGATGAAACGTGATTATGTGCATGAGTGTAAGTATGCATATGTACTTGTATATGTACAGAATGTGTATATGTGTTTGTACAATGAATGTATATGTACAGAATGTGTATATGTGTTTGTACAGTGAATGTATATGTACAGTATGTGTATGTGTATGTTTGTATATTGAATGTGCGTGTGGATGTACGAACATTAGGTAGGTAAATATGTACTGTATTTGTGTATGTATGTGGGAGCGTAGGTACCTATGTACGTAGGTGAGCATATGTGAATTTGCATGTACAATACATTCGACTCCCAGAGTGCGTGGGAGCCAGAGCACGGCCCCATCACCCCCGAGAGCCCAACCCACAAACAGGAGGCGTGGTGCCCAGGGAACCAGGGACCACCGCCCCCACGCAGCCAAGCCAGCCAGCGACAGGAACCCCAGAGCCCGACCCACCGTACCGCCCACAAGGGCCAGCAGCAGGCCGCAGACAGACGCACCCGGCAGAGGACAGGGCACGAGAAAAGCAGGGGACAGCCAGACCCCAAGCCAGCGAGAGACCACACCCCACACGGGCAGAAAGGCGAGACGCCCCGCCCGAGGGACCCAGAGACTCCCCGCAACCGGACGGGAAGACCGCCCCCGCCCCACCGGCAACCGGGCCCCCACGAGCCCACCCCCCACCCCCGGAGAGCGCGGCGAGGCCAGCCCCCGGCCACCCCACCAAAACCGGCCGCCGCAGGACCACCCAGGCACAGGGCCACGGGAACCACCCACCCCACCCGCAGGGACCCCAACGATGGAGATGGAACAACCAGCAACCGCCCCGCCGAGCCCCCCCCCTGAGGGAGGGGAAAATTAAAAAATAATATTAATAAAATATATTAAAAAAATAAATAAATAAATTAATTAATTAATTAAATAATAAAAAATAAAAAAAAGAATTAAAAGAAGATCACAGACATGCTGACAAACAAGGTCACTACCCCAGCAACTGGCCGACTCGCAGCACCTCGGAATACCTTGCAGCACCAAGCTACCACAATCGACGCAGGGACTAGGCCCAACAGGCCCCAACCAAGACGGGCACCCGGAAGGGATGGACAGCGGTACCCAGGAGCTCCAGACACGCAGTTCGGATGCAGTAGCCTGAGGCGTCGACCCCGTCTGACAGGCAGGCCCAGAGCGTACCCCCAGAAATATACATACATACATACATATATACATACACATACACACATACATGTATACATACCCACACATACACATATATACATATACATACACATATGTACACATACACATATATAAACATACATACATACACACACATATACATACATATACACAGTTCGTCAGCCCCGACAGCCATCACGCGCGCGCGCTGCCACCAGTCACAACATCAGCCACAGATGTAAATATAAACGGAATACAATGATTTGCAAATCATTTTCAACCCATATTCAGTTGAATATGCTACAAAGACAACATATTTGATGTTCAAACTGATAAACATTTTTTTTTTTGCAAATAATCATTAACTTTAGAATTTGATACCAGCAACACGTGACAAAAAAGTTGGGCAAGGTGGCAATAAATACTGATAAAGTTGAGGAATGCTCATCAAACACTTATTTGGAACTTCCCACAGGTGAACAGGCTAATTGGGAACAGGTGGGTGCCATGATTGGGTATAAAAGTAGATTCCATGAAATGCTCAGTCATTCACAAACAAGAATGGGGCGAGGGTCACCACTTTGTCAACAAATGCGTGATCAAATTGTTGAACAGTTTAAGAAAAACCTTTCTCAACCAGCTATTGCATGGAATTTAGGGATTTCACCATCTACGGTCTGTAATATCATCAAAGGGTTCAGAGAATCTGGAGAAATCACTGCACGTAAGCAACTAAGCCCATCACCTTCGATCCTTCAGGCTGTACTGCATCAACAAGCGACATCAGTGTGTAAAGGATATCACCACATGGGCTCAGGAACACATCAGAAACCCAATGTCAGTAACTACAGTTGGTCGCTACATCTGTAAGTGCAAGTTAAAACTCTCCTATGCAAGGCGTTTATCAACAACACCCAGAAACACTGTCGGCTTTGCTGGGCCTGAGCTCATCTACGATGGACTGATACAAAGTGGAATAGTGTTCTGTGGTCTGACGAGTCCACATTTCAAATTGCTTTTGGAAACTGTGGACGTTGTGTCCTCCAGACCAAAGAGGAAAAGAACCACCCGGATTGTTATAGGCGCAAAGTTGAAAAGGCAGCATCTGTGATGGTATGGGGGTGTATTGGTGCCCAAGACATGGGTAACTTACACATCTGTGAAGGCGCCATTAATGCTGAAAGGTACATACAGGTTTTGGAGCAAAATATGTTGCCATCCAAGCAACGTTACCATGGACGCCCCTGCTTATTTCAGCAAGACAATGCCAAGACACGTGTTATATCAACGTGGCTTCATAGTAAAAGAGTGCGGGTACTAGACTGGCCTGCCTGTAGTCCAGACCTGTCTCCCATTGAAAATGTGTGGCACATTATGAAGCCTAAAATACCACAACGGAGACCCCCGGACTGTTGAACAACTTAAGCTGTACATCAAGCAAGAATGGGAAAGAATTCCACCTGAGAAGCTTAAAAAATGTGTCTCCTCAGTTCCCAAACGTTTACTGAGTGTTGTTAAAAGGAAATGTGATGTAACACAGTGGTGAACATGCCCTTTCCCAACTACTTTGGCACGTGTAGCAGCCATGAAATTCTAAGTTAATTATTATTTCCAAAAAAAAAATAAAAAATGTATGAGTTTGAACATCAAATCATTGTATTCCGTTTATATCTACATCTAACACAATTTCCCAACTCATATGGAAACGGGGTTTGTATATATATATATATATATATATATATATATATATATATATGCATACAAACTGCAACGATATACTCAACAAAAGTGAAAACCAAGTCAAAAGCAGTGCTGAATAATAGTAAATATTTTTGTTTAGTTATTGTCCTAATTTGATTTAGAGTGTTTATGTATGTGGAGTAGATAGAACCATGCTTGATGAATACCCTCACAAGACTCTGGCAGTTTCAGTTCCAAATGGCTTCACATTGCCTCTTAAAATATATGACATATTTCTTAAAAAAGATCCCCTTGTGAAAATGACGCCAAGCTAAGATCTAAGACTAAGCCACTTCATGGCTTTGCATACTCTGATAAATGTATGACTGCACGGAGTTAGATCAATCTAAAGAAACTAAAGCAAAGAAATATGCAATGTTTCTACAATATAAAGTGTTTTAGAAGGCTTTATACATGAACTGTTTGGTGACAGTTATCTATTTCTCATAATAAAGTCATTTTTCCAAATCACACATCTTCGCATGGTTTTTCCCGTTTTTAAGCTTGTTGCTTATTGACACGGTCATTAAAACCTCATTTTCCAAGCATTACCGTTTTGCCAAGACAAACATTTATTGGATGCCACCCCGTCATTAGGTTTTATATGACTTTTACCAATAACACAAATTAATTTATTGTAAAACAACACCGAATATTGTTTTCAAGTCAAGCCCGGGTTGCAATTCAGTTTCATGTCCTTCCTCAATCTGTATGCTTGCCTGTCTAAACCTGTATTCTATATTTTTGCAGAAATTATGAAACTACAAACCCCAAAACTAGTGAAGTTTGCAAAAAAGTTGGCACAGGGGCATGTTTTAACAACACTCAGTATACGTTTGGGAACTGAGGAGACCAATTTTTGAAGCTTTTCAGGTGGAATTCTTTCCCATTCTTGCTTGATGTACAGCTTAAGTTGTTCAGCAGTCCGGGGGTCTACGCTGTGGTATTTTAGGCTTCATAATAGGCCACACATTTTCAGTAGGAGACAGGTCTGGACTACAGTCAGGCCAGTCTAGTACCCGCACTCTTTTACCATGAAGCCCCGCTAATGTAACACGGGGCTTAGCATTGTCTTGCTGAAATAAGCAGGGGCGTCCATGATAACATTGCTTGGAAGACAACATATGTTGCTCCAAAACCTGTATGTACCTTTCAGCATTAATGGTGCCTTTACAGATGTGTAAGTTACCCATGCCTTGGGTACTAATACACCCCCATACCATCACAGATGCTGGCTTTTTAACTTTGTGCCCATAACAATCCGGATGGTTATTTTCCTCTTTGTTCCGGACGATACGACATTCACAGTTTCTAAAAACAATTTGATATGTGGACTCGTCAGACCACAGCACATTTTTCCACTTGGCATCAGTCCATCTTAGATGAGCTCGGGCCCAGCGAAGCCGTCAGCGTTTCTGGGTGTTGTTGATTAACGGCTTTGGCTTTGCATAGTAGAGTTTTAACTTGCACTTACAGATGTAGCGACAAACTGTCGTTACTGACAGTGGTTTTCTGAAGTGTTCCTTAGCCCATGTGGTGATATCCTTTACACACTGATGTCGGTTTTTGACGCAGTACCGCCTGAGGGATCGAAGGTCCGTTATATCATCGCTTACGTGCAGTGATTGCTCCTTATGCTCTGAAACTTTTGATGGTATTACAGACCTTAGATGGTGAAATCCCTGAATTCCTTGCAATAGCTCGTTGAGAAAAAATTTTCTTAAACTGTTCGACAATTTGCTCACGCATTTGTTCACAAAGTGGTCACCCTCGCCCCATCCTTGTTTGTGAATGACTGAGCGTTTCATGGAAGCTGCTTATATACCCAATCATGGCACCCACCTGTTCCCAATTAGCCTGTTCACCTGTGGGATGTTCCAAATAAGTGTTTGATGAGCATTCCTCAACTTTATCAGTCTTTTTTGCCACTTGTGCCAGCTTTTTTGAAACTTGGTGCAGGCATCAAATTCCAAATGAGCTATTTTTTCCAAAAAATAGCAAATCTTTCCAGTTTGAATGTTAAGTATCTTATCTTTGCAGTGTATTCAATTTAATATAAGTTGAAAAGGAATTGCACATCATTGTATTCTGTTTTTATTTACGATTTACACAACGTGCCAACTTCACTGGTTTGTGTGTGGCATGTTTTAGGATGTATAATATGATCTGCCTTGAACATGGAGTATTTTATTTTGAAAGTAAACCGAATACCGTATAGGTGGTTTGCAATCACTTCTGGGTTTCACGCAATAGTCTAAGCCTCGTTAGACTACTGATTATTTAGCTGAATCCGTGCAGATTGAGGCTTTTTTTGAAAGGTTTAGAGGCAAATATATAAGCAATCATGAAAAAATATTTAAAATGGGATGGAGTGGACTTTTACACTCTTAAGAAACATATTTTTCAAAAGGATTTAAACCATTTATCATCAGCAAGAGGTTACTACCTCACTTTGGGACAACCCGCTGGAGACTATGATAGCGGCGTCGTGGTTCCACTCGCTGGAGACGACGTGCTGGAGATGACTATGGCGGCGTCGTGGGACAACCCGCTGGAGACGATGATGGCAGCGTCGTGGAAAGACCCGCTGAAGACGATGAGCAGAGCTGTGAGTCTTCCGCAGCACAGCTGCTAGTATTGCCCCCCCCCCTCACAAAGCGCGTGCCAGGCGCCTCCTTTGATCGGAGGAAGGAGCCCTTGGTTGGCGGCATCCCCCACTGTAAAAGCCAGGGAAGGGCGGAAGGGGGCCAGGAGGAGGGACAGCGACACGTCCTGTGCAGAGTCCAAACAGGACGCCAGGATGGACAGTGCGGTGGGCTCCAAGAGGCCGGGCTGGGGGGTGAACTGGACGTGGTGTTGTTAGTAGACCCACTTGAGACGGGGCAGGAAGCGGCCTCGAAAGTCCCACTGGAAGAGCGGGGGGCAAGGAGGGAAAAGGAGTAAGCTTTCCGTGGGTTGGAACTGCACAAACCTGGCCTTCATGTCCTCCAGATAATGTGCGGTCCAAAACGATGGCTCCACGTCGCCAACAGGCGTCTCTGCGAGGTCACTTTCTGTCTCAAGGATTCTGTCACGGGCTCGCATGACTGCGGTAGTTGTGCCCCCATGAAGCAGGAGACAGGAGGACGACATGTAGCTAAGAGTCTTTCAATGTCCACAAAAAGGCACGAGGCGCAGCAGGGAAGTGCACAAAAGCAATACACAGTACACAAGGAGAGCAGGACAGTATGTGACATTTAACACAAAATAATCCACGAGCACTGACGAAAGGGCGAGGGAGGCAGCCAGCTGATTGACAACCGCTACCACTACCAATCAGCGCCAGGTGAGGGGAAAGAGCGCTCAGGCAGACATGCAGGAAAAGGAACTAAAAATAAGAGCGCTACACAGGAAATAAACACAAACTAAGGAAACATAAGACGTGATGTGACGGATCAGCTTAGAATGTATCATCAAGTAAAAGTCACTATTTCACTATTTTTAGTATTTTTTTTATAAACCCTAATCTTTTTTTAACTTTGTCAGCTCTTTTTAGCAGTGCAGAAAATTATCAGTATCGGCTTGAAAATAATGTATCCTGCATCCCGATTTTATTTTTTACTTACCAACAGCTCTCGTCCCGTTGGTATAACGAAAATGAGTGCCTTATTGCGACCCTAAGACCAAACTTTTTCCTAGGGTGCAATTCCCAAGGTGGTGGTGTCTAGCTTTCCTTGCTTGCTAAAATATTTGAGTCCATCTTATGTTGGCGCAACTGACGCCCACTGAGCCACACATGAAACAATGGCTATTGCTTATTTTGAAAGTTGGTGGCTTCAAAAAAAATTATTTAAACAATACAACATGTGAGAAGTGGATCCTCTTGTCACTTTGAAGCTCTGATGAAAACATTAAAGGGCTTGTCTAAGGATCCATCCGCTCTACATTCATTACGAAATGCCGAGCTTTCCATAGGGAAGATATGCATGTTTTTCTTTGAAGCTCTGGTGCATACCATCAAAGTTATGGCTCGACTTTGAACATTACCTTGTCTTATTCCTCCTTTAGAGGCTTTTCCTTCATGCAGGCCAGGGAAAAAAAGGCTTGTGTATTATAGTGGGGAAATATGGATTCAACCCCTTGCTGATTTACAATGCATTCTTAAGGTATGCTCATTTTTGAACGTGAGGGGCAGAATGCGAACATTTTAGAAAATACTTATTTGTGTTAGATTGAGGGAAGTATTTCAGGGGAGTGAGCGCCTTCAAGAAAAAAACGAGGAAATTTGAGGCAAAAAAAACGAGACAAATGTATGCTATCAAACAAACCCCGAAATAAAATTTGGAAAATCAATTTCTTGCAATTGAGTTCCTTTCTACACTAAATTTTACCTTTAGATTTATTGTAAGTCTTTTTGACCCTTACATGTCCCATGTAATGTACCATAGATGTTTTAGTTTAGTTTAATAAACAATTTACTAACATTATTGTGGAGGGAAAGTGTAGTCAGCGCTGCTTGTAGGAGGAAAAGTCACCGCCGCTGTCCAGGGTACTGAAGACGAGCACCAGCGGGCAGTGGCGGGGCATGTGCTAATGGCGAG
Source organism: Nerophis lumbriciformis (assembly GCF_033978685.3). Taxonomy (NCBI): domain Eukaryota; kingdom Metazoa; phylum Chordata; class Actinopteri; order Syngnathiformes; family Syngnathidae; genus Nerophis; species Nerophis lumbriciformis. The sequence goes on from NC_084578.2 coordinate 14,789,584, forward strand.
ACACAGCTGATTAGATTTCACAGGTGGAACGTGTTAATCTAATCATCTGTTGTCTTTAACAGTAAGCAGCCGGGAGCAGAGCGACATGCTGAAAGACATTTTGAAAAATCTTGTGACAAACATTAAAACTTTGTTAAACCTGCACGCTTGGCTCTTGTGCCGTGTCTACAGTGGAGCTGCTAGGAAACGACTTCCACAATTATTAACATTCAAAATGTAATTTGAAGTCCTATAACATGCGTGCAAAAAATTCAGAAACGGTGTCCCAACTCTTTACAATCCGTCACGTCCAAAATCTTCGTTCTCGCTGGCTACTAATAAATACTCTACAACAGGGGTCAGCAAACCAAAATGTTGAAAGAGCCATATTGGACCAAAAATGCAAAAAACAAATCTGTCTGGAGTCGCAAAAAATTAAAAGCCGTATATAAGTCTTATAATGAAAGCAACACATGACGTAAGTGTCTATATTAGCATATCCGGTTTATGGTATCAAAACCGGAAGTACATTTTCAATATGCAGTGAACAAACTCGCCCAAAAGGTGGCACCATAGCAAATAACACACAATTGCAGTCCTCTGCTTGGGTTTAATGCACACTATTGAACACAAAACATTATGGGAATTTGCGGTGAAAAAAATATATAGGGGAAAAAAAAGTAGCTGTTTATAGTCCACAATTTAAAACCTCTACCTTGTTTTTAAGGACTACTTAAGCCTACTAGGCTACTGTATTTTAATGATAGTCATCATGGTGGTACTTGGAGAGCCATGGTTTTATCTGAGGTGGTACTTGGTGAAAAAAACATTGAGAACCACTGCTCTAGAACTACAACTGGTTCGGAACTAACAGTGTTCGGATTGTAATCATCCAAATATGATTAGCAGTCAACGTTGTGACTCGGAGAGCGACAACAAGTAAGATTGTTAGTGTGAACGTCTCTGCACGTGGTGGGTTCTCCTGAAGCCGACAGATCTTCGGGAGCCAGGTAGACAGTTTGAATCAAGCCTTTTTATTGACATAAACCCCCGGGTATGGCTTGCTTTCCAGCAATATATATTTGGGACTTTACAGTCCCTCTTTCGGTCTCTGTGCATGTGTCTCTCCCTGGCTCCAACTCCAACAACGTGTCTCGGTCCCGGCTGCTGCTAATAAAGGCGACAGGTGATTAGATAACCAACCCCAGCTGGGCAATCTACTCACCTTCCGCTGGCTTTGAGGCTGGTGCTTACACACCCCGCTCCGCGGCAGGCCCGCAGACCACGCCCCCCTCCACAGTTAGCTAACTACACTGCAAACTATTTGCCACTAGCCAAGATTTAAACTTTTATTTCTACAAATGTCCCTACTCTAAGAGCTATTTACTTATTTTAGTCAGTGACTAATCTTAATTTCAACATTAATTTTTATATTTTTTATATTCCAGTTTAGAAATGTCAAAATTTAGAAAATAACTTTTCAAATGAGAGATTTTGGTTCATCCCACATAGAAAATCTTGTTTAATTCTGCAACATCCCAGCGATGCTTAATTTAAGAATTGCAATTTGAGAATTGCTTGTTTTCAGAATGAAATACACTATTTATATCTGAAATGTTCTGTTAATTTCTAGATACCCAAACCTGAATTTAGGATGTCTTTAGAGATGTCCGATAACATCGGACTGCCAATATTATCGGCCGATAAATGCTTTAAAATGTGATATCGGAAATTATCGGTATTGGTTTCAAAAAGTAAAATTTATGGCTTTTTAAAACGCTGCTATACGGAGTGGTACACGGACGTAGGGAGAAGTACAGAGCGCCAATAAACCTTAAATACTGTATGTGAGATGACGCTAACACGTCCCAGCCGGTGAACAGAAACCTTCAAACAGCAGAGTTTTGAGACAAAAACGTTTTTGTATGCACAAGGAAATTAACACTGGGTTAAAAAAAATCCACAACGTCATTTAGTGATGAAAAAAAATTTCACTGTGCGGTGTCAGAATAATTGTATCTAAGTTATCACAAAAATTTGTGTTTCAATGAGTTCCGGGCGAGCAGACAAAAGCTGTCTTTGATCTTACCAATCAAAATGCTTGTAAAACTACTCTGTGTACGATGGGAAGCGACATGAAGGTTTCTTTGAGCTATTGTAATCCACAGGAAGATTTTGTCTTGACCCGAGATCTACAAAGCAGAGAGGAAGCAGGAACTGATCCGCCTCCAGGCACCTTTTCTTTGAACTATTTTATAACCAAAGGCAACGGCTGTTTATGACCCCCCTTCCTTAAGAAACAGCTGTTGCCATGTAATCAGGGAAAGTCCAAATAAAAGAGGAGGCGTACAATCTTTCGTCAGAGCGTGGTGGGACACTGTGCAAGGGTACAGGTCTACGCGTTTCTCCTCATTGAGCCAAATTTAATTATGTCTCTGTTTAATTCCTTTCTTCTTTGCCTGTTTAATAGATGTTGTCAGTGTTTGAACCTGACATGCAGTTTGTATTTACAGTAAATAGTCAAACTGTTTACCAAAAAAGTGATCTTTTTGTATGTCTCTGATGCTGATGATCATGATTACAACAGTGTTTTTTAAACACATTAAAACATTAACAACACCAATAGCAGTGGGAAGTACTTATCTGTTAGATCCGGAGCTTGAACGTGACTAGCGCTAGCTTGTTAGCATGTAGCATTCTCTCCTTCTACTGTGTTTACATTCCCACTGACCTGGACAAGCTGAAATGACCACCATCGCTCCCTAGTGTACGAGAGGCTCACTATGTATGGTGTGAAAGTAGAACAGACGATATAAAGTAGATTGTAGAGCGGCCATGCCGGCAACTTGAGGGTTCCGTGTTCGATTCCAACTTCCGCCATTCTAGTCACGGCCGTTGTGTCCTTGGGCAAGACACTTCACCCTTGCTCCTGATGGATCGTAGTTCGCGGGGCAACTTTTGCCATCCGTGTGCGAATGGGTGAATGTGATGAATTTGTGTGTATTTACCATACTATTAGAAAACTCAGACTAATTTAGTGCATGGAAACATACTGACTGATTGTAACATGTGTAATCGCTCATCAGGATCATTGGAAGAGCAAATTATGCATAGGAGAAATTTGTTGGTAATTGCACTTATTTTTTGTTTGCATTTTTCTAACCGATTGAAACTAATTAATGGTTAATGATGGGTGTTAAAATAAAAAATCACATTGACTGGCAGAAACCAGTATTCAGAATTTCAGTACTTTTTAAAAGAAGACACTGCAGTGCAAATGCTGACCACAGTGGGATAAGAAACCCTGCAACTGTTGTAAACTCTGCTTTTTCCTACTCCAGTGGTCACAAAGCTTTTTGAGCCCAAGATCCCTGGTCTCAGCCAGAAACCAAAGCAATATCGACCACTGTGTCAACTATATATATATATATATATATATATATATATATATATATATATGTATATATATATATATATATATATATATATATATATATATATATATATATAGTACAGGCCAAAAGTTTGGACACACCTTCTCATTCAATGCGTTTTCTTTATTTTCATGACTATTTACATTGTAGATTGTCACTAAAGGCATCAAAACTATGAATGAACACATGTGGATTTATGTACTTAACAAAAAAAGGTGAAATAACTGAAAACATGTTCTTCAAAATAGCCACCCTTTGCTCTGATTATTGCTTTGCACACTCTTGGCATTCTCTCGATGAGCTTCAAGCATACCTGTGAACTGAAAACCATTTCAGGTGACTACCTCTTGAAGCTCATCGAAAGAATGCCAAAATTGTGCAAAAAAAAAGTCATCAGAGCAAAGGGTGGCAATTTTGAAGAAACTAAAATATATATCATGTTTTCAGTTATTTCACCTTTTTTTGTTAAGTACATAACTCCACATAAAAGAGAGGCATTGAATGCGAAAGTGTGTCCAAAATGTTGGCCTGTACTCTGTATATATATATATATATATATATATATATATATATATATATATATATATATATATATATATATATATATATATATATATATATATATAGACCTCCTCAATCCCACCAACACGTCTTCCTATGAGGAAGCAGTGCCTGGGGAATCTGTGGTGGGCTCTTCTATTTCTGGGGCTGAGGTTGCTGAGGTAGTTAAAAAGCTCCTCGGTGGCAAGGCCCCGGGGGTGGATGAGATCCGCCCGGAGTTTCTTAAGGCTCTGGATGCTGTGGGGCTGTCTTGGTTGACAAGACTCTGCAGCATCGCGTGGACATCGGGGGCGGTACCTCTGGATTGGCAGACCGGGGTGGTGGTTCCTCTCTTTAAGAAGGGGAACCGCAGGGTGTGTTCTAACTATCGTGGGATCACACTCCTCAGCCTTCCCGGTAAGGTCTATTCAGGTGTACTGGAGAGGAGGCTACGCCGGATAGTCGAACCTCGGATTCAGGAGGAACAGTGTGGTTTTCGTCCTGGTCGTAGAACTGTTGACCAGCTCTATGCTCTCGGCAGGGTCCTTGAGGGTGCATGGGAGTTTGCCCAACCAGTCTACATGTGCTTTGTGGACTTGGAGAAGGCATTCGACCGTGTCCCTCGGGAAGTCTTGTGGGGAGTGCTCAGAGAGTATGGGGTATCGGACTGTCTGATTTTGGCACTCCGCTCCCTGTATAATCAGTGTCAGAGCTTGGTTCGCATTGCCGGCAGTAAGTCGGACACGTTTCCAGTGAGGGTTGGACTCCGCCAAGGCTGCCCTTTGTCACCGATTCTGTTCATAACTTTTATGGACAGAATTTCTAGGCGCAGTCAAGGGGTTGAGGGGATCCGGTTTGGTGGCTGCAGGATTAGGTCTCTGCTTTTTGCAGATGATGTGGTCCTGATGGCTTCATCTGTCCAGGATCTTCAGCTCTCGCTGGATCGGTTCGCAGCTGAGTGTGAAGCGACTGGGATGAGAATCAGCACCTCCAAGTCTGAGTCCATGGTTCTCGCCCGGAAAAGGGTGGAATGCCATCTTCGGGTTGGGGAGGAGAGCCTGCCCCAAGTGGAGGAGTTCAAGTACCTCGGAGTCTTGTTCACGAGTGAGGGAAGAGTGGATCGTGAGATCGACAGGCGGATCGGTGCGGCATCTTCAGTAATGCGGACGCTGTATCGATCCGTTGTGGTGAAGAAGGAGCTGAGCCGGAAGGCAAAGCTCTCAATTTACCGGTCGGTCTACGTTCCCATCCTCACCTATGGTCATGAGCTTTGGGTTATGACCGTAAGGACAAGATCACGGGTACAAGCGGCCGAAATGAGTTTCCTCTGCCGGGTGGCGGGGCTCTCCCTTAGAGATAGGGTGAGAAGCTCTGTCATCCGGGGGAGCTCAAAGTAAAGCCGCTGCTCCTCCACATCGAGAGGAGCCAGATGAGGTGGTTCGGGCATCTGGTCAGGATGCCACCTGATCGCCTCTCTCGGGAGGTGTTTAGGGCACGTCCGACCGGTAGGAGGCCACGGGGAAGACCCAGGACACGTTGGGAAGACTATGTCTCCCGGCTGGCCTGGGAACTCCCTCGGGATCCCCCGGGAGAAGCTGGATGAAGTGGCTGGGGAGAGGGAAGTCTGGGCTTCCCTGCTTAGGCTGCTGCCCCCGCGACCCAACCTCGGATAAGCGGAAGAAGAGGGATGGATGGATAGATATATATATATATATATATATATATACTCAGTATATGCTGTGTTCCTAATATTTGCGGCCCCTGTGCCGCACTTTGGGCACCCCGGCTGTAGAACAAATATACAGAAGTACTGTATATTTGTTCATCCTATGGTTACATATGGGACACGAGTCACATGGTTGTCTTACGTCAGTGCCGGAAGTAATAAAATCAGCTGTTCAGCAGGCGAGTTTTTCCTGTGTGATAAAGAGGGGATGAACGGGGAAGTCCTCCTTTAGCTGCCGTCTTGTTTCATCATATATTACTGCCTTTGCACATGCCGATGTGTAGTTTTGTATGCACAATAAATCAACACGAGATCCATACTTTGGAGCAATGTTCACGGACTCTGGCATTTGGCTTTAGCTTCCTGTTGCAGGCGATGGTCGTGGTTGAGGGAAGAGTTGTTTAATGTCTGATTTGTCGCAACAGTCAGCCTTAATGCATTGATGCAGCTCGATGATTTTTACGGGACGAGTGGGTTAAGTGTGCCTCGTGCTCGGTGGGTAGTGGTATGGACATGGTGTTGAGTGCCGCGGTATGTGGGGCTGAAGAGAGAGAGGCAGAGGCTTGCGAGAACGTTCCAGGGTTGGTCACTCTATATTTTTCTAATATTTTTGCGGTCAACCCGTTAGTTGACTGGTCGATCTTTGGGTTGGCGACCCAGGTCCTACTCCTGTTTGGACACGCTGTAATCAGTGTTCTGAAAATTACTTTAAAAAAATAATGAATTACAGTTACTCGTTACTTTACCAAAAAAGTAATTTAATTACTAACAGACTTACTCTTCAATAAATGTAATTAATTAAACACTTCAACTCTCTGGCGTTTGCAGTACAGAGCACAGTGTGCATGTGTCTGTGCTTTTAAAAGGCGGGGCCTGTTGCCAAGTGATGTGTGACGTCATCGAGGGTTTCAATAGAGCTGCGTTTGTTTTCTTTAGCCGTTAGCAGCGGGAGTGTGTCGGCTCTCATGCAAGCTCCTTTGAATCTTTTCCCCGGATAGTGTTACTGTCATGTTCCAACACTGATGACATCTATTAAACAAGTCAAGAAGCAAGGAATTAAACAGAGACAGAATTAAATTTGGCTCAATTGAGGAGAGACGTCTGGACTGTACTCTTGTACAATCTCACCACGCTCTAGCGAAAGATTGTACGCCTCCTCTTTTATTTGGACTTTCCCTGATTACATGGCAACAGCTGTTTCTAAGGGACGGGGGTCGTAAACAGGTGCTGCCTTTGGCCACAAATCAGTTCAAAGAAAAGGTCGTAAACAGTTCAAAGAACAGGTGCCTGGAGGGGAGTCAGGTCCTGCTTCTTCTTCGCTTTGTAGATCTCGGGTCAAGACAATATCTTTCTGTTGATTACAATACATGAAAGAAACAGAACACCTTCATGTTGCTTCCCATCCGACACAGTGGAGTTTTACAAGCCTTCTTCTTGGTAGGATCAAAGACAGCTTTTGTCTGCTCGCCGGGAACTCATGTCAGCACAAAGTTTTGTGATAACTTAGATACAAATATTCTGACAGTTACCTTAGGGTTAATAAAGAGATTGAATGTGCTTTGGTGGTGTATTGTTTAGATGGCAAGTTTGTCACTTCAATCATTGATTTGTTGTTCATTATTTCCCTCGTGTTTGTGTGCGCATGTTGTTGTCTGCTGTGTCAAAGTGTGACGGTGCCTCATCCTATTTGATACCAAGTTCATTTTAGTGCGGTGCTGCTTGTTGCTTTCATTAGTAAAAAGATATTTATTTAATTAACTTGCTGCACTTTTGACGCTATCTTGTTGTTGACATAAGTAAAACCACACTAAAAGTAGCGTGCCACGCTACGTCAAGCTATCGCTAACTGCGTTGTAACGGACCTAAAAGTAATTCATTTGATTACTCGTTGCAAGTAAAAGTAACAGCATTACTAATGCCGTTATTACGAACATTGGCTGTAATGAAAAAAAAATGGAAATATGTGTGGCATTTAAATTGTATACCTAAACTGACACCAAAATGTTATGCGCTGGCCAACAAGTTAAGCTACTGTGTGTGTATTTAAATACAGCAACAACAACAAAAAATACATAACTAGCGTGAACTAGTTCATTTATTTAATTACTATAAGATTTTGGACATCACTGATGCATACCCATAATGACAAGCCACAGCGGGGTTTGGTGTTAGCGGGGGTGTATTTTGTTGCGTCCCGGAAGAGTTAGTCCTGCAAAGGGTTCTGGGTATTTGTTCTGTTGTGTTTATGTTGTGTTACGGTGCGGATGTTGTCCGAAATGTGTTTGTCATTCTTGTTTGGTGTGGATTCACAGTGTGGCGTATATTTCTAACATTGTTAGAGTTGTTTATACGGCCACCCTCAATGTATCTTGTATCGCTGTTGATCAAGTATGCGTTGCATTCACGTGTGTGTGCATACAGAAGCCGCACATATCTTGTGACTGGGCCGGCACGTTGTTAGAATGGATGAAAAGCGGACGTGACGACAGCTCGTAGAGGACGTTAAAGGCCTTTAAGGCACGCCCCCAAGACTGTGGTCCGGGTGGACTACGAGATAGAATGACTGATGAACACCTTCGTTCGATAATGAAGGTTGCCTCAGCTCAAAGCCTGAACCCCGACATTAATGAACTAGCATCCAAGAAAAGATGGCAGGTATCTGGCTTGGGCACATCAGATTAGATCAGTGTGTTGCAAACTGAGCAGTTTAAAGTCCTGAATGGTTGGTTTATTCATTGTTTTTTTATTTTGAAATGTATTAGCCTGTGGAAAAAGTTAATGTTGATATTTACCTCAGAAGGCTGCAAATAGAAAAGAGGCATTCAATTTTTATTTAAATTGTATTTGATATGACATTGATATTTTTTAATTATTGTCATTATTATTTCAAACTCGATTTTGCATGTCACTATAAAGTTATATAAGCCTTGCTTGTTCAATATTCAATGCAAAACTTGTTTGGGTCCCTATTAAAAGGTTCATTTGTTCAACCTTGGCCCGCGGCTTTGTTCAGTTTTAAATTTTGGCCCACTCTGTATTTGAGTTTGACACCCCTGCTATAAAGTATCCATTCTGCCCTTTTACTGCGATGCCAGATATCTTAGGCCAATGGAGAATGAGTGGTGGCTTGCCAAGGCTTGTGAAATTCAGTACTTTGCTGATGACCATGATCTTCACAGCTTTTATGACGCTGTTAAAACAATACATGGTCCAACCACAGGTTCCACAGTTCCTGAGGTTAACTGATGACGAGACCACAATATCTATTAAAAACCCTGAAAAATGATAAGGCTGAAGGACCTGACGGGATCCCTGGTGAGGTTTTAGACTTAGACTTAGACTTAGACTTCCTTTTTATTGTCATTCAAATTTGAACTTTACAGTACAGATAAGTACGAAATTGTGTTGCATTAGCTCATGGTAGTGCAGGATAAAAAAGCAATAAGGTGCAGATCTAAATAAATAGATTACTGTACAGATAAATATCTTGCACTTTTGCATATGCATCCAGGTTTATGGATGAATGTTATATTGTCTTAATATTCCAGCGAGTTAATCCATTTTTGGGGGGAATTGACGGGAATTATTATGATGCGTTCAAGAGTCTTACGGCCTGAGGGAAGAAGCTGTTACAGAACCTGGAGGTTCTGCTTCGGAGGCTGCGGAACCTCTTTCTAGAGTCCAGCAGTGAAAATAGTCCTTGGTGGGGGTGGGAGGAGTCTTTGCAGATTTTCTGAGCCCTGGTCAGGCAGCGGCTTTTTGCGATCTCCTGGATAGGAGGAAGAGGAGTCCTGATGATCTTTTCCGCCGTCCTCACCACTCTCTGGAGAGACTTCCAGTCAGAGGCACTGCAGGCTCTAGTCTAAGTCTAAGTCTAATGATATACTGGTAGACTCATGTACAGGTAGATTCACCCGGTCACAACATGAGGTACACCCGACCAATTCAGAGCTACATAAAAACAGGTGATTGGTTGGTACCTGCTTCATATGGGAAGCCGAACATCTCCCCCAACAGTGGAAGGACACCGGGGGTTAAGTTTATCAACAGGAATTACAGAGGGATATCCCTCCTCTCTGTAGCCAGGTAAAATTTTAGCTAAGATCAGGCTAACCCACTTTCTATCTCTCATTGGCTGAGGTAGTGCTTCCAAAGGCACAATGTGGCTTTTGCAGGGAGAGGAGCACCACAGACATGAACTTTGTGGCTCGGCTTCTGCAAGAAAAGTGCGGGTAGCAACATTTAAACTGGTATGCCGCCTTTGTTGACCTCAGAAAGGCTTTTGATACAGTCAACAGACCCTTCCGGTGGACAGTACTAGCAAAGTTTGGTTGCTCCCAAAAATTCCTGACCATTCTATAGGAATTCTATAGGAATGTTTGCTCGTGTAGTGGTGGGTTGCCTAGAGTCAGAGCCATTTGAAGTCAAGGTTGGTGTAAAACAGGGTTGTGTTCTTGCACAGGTCCTTTTCAACATCTACAGAATATGGTCAGCAGTGACATTCCTGTCCCGGCACAAATTTCAACTAGAAGACGGCATTGCCTACCGATACCGCCAGGATGGCCACGATGACTCCAAGCCTTCACAAAGACCAGAACCGTGGCCATATTTGATTTACAGTATGGTGACGACGCAGCCTTCATCAGTCACACAGCTGAAGGACTGCAAAGGACACTTGACATAATCAATGATACTTACAGCAGCACAGGGCTGGTTATTAATGGCAGTGTACAGTCCTGTGTTTTTCAACTCTGGTTGTTTTTAAAAAGGTTTTACAAATATAGTTGTCACGGTACGGTATGGTTATTAGTTCATTTGAAAACTGACTAATCTGATAAAAAAATTGCAATTTTATTTGACAGCCCTATAATTGATTTTCCTTTAATGTTAATAGATATTTGCAAATGTTTTGGATGATCATTTATCTCTGTTTTGTGGCTCATGTCAGATATATATATTTTTTTGCAGAAATTCTGCAGAATTGACGATAAAGCTTTTTTGAATCTTGAGAGGTTTGGTGGCCAACAACAAAGCTCCTTCAAAGTTCCCTAGAGTAGTGTCATTGTAATTATCAGTGGTAGAATGTTTTATTCAGATATCTGTTGGACAAACAGACCATATCTTAGATATTTTGTGCTATGCTTGATACATAATATTTACTACAGAATATAATCTTGATTAGATTACTGTTTTTTTTAGAGTAAGTCCCATGGGTAGTCGTTATCACTCTTCAGATTGTTTGTTGTACAGTCTGGGTTGTTGCCTGTTTGTGGATGTGCCAATTACAGCATTTCTTGGGGACAATGAGTGCATGGGTTTGCTCACCAATAACAAGCTGGCCCAGGAGCATCTTTCTTACCACTCAAAACTATTTTATTGTGAGATCTGTCACCAATCCTATTCTTTACTCAATCCCTTTATGCTGGACATCTTCCCAGCCATTCGTCTTTGTTTGTGCACAGAGTCAATGTATGTTGCCTTATTAAAAAAACCCACTTTAAGCACGGCTTTTTGGGTATTCTTCTGTCCTTTGTACCCTTCAGTTCCCAATTCCAAACCTTCTCCGCACACTGATATGTTTTAACGTTCTCTTCGCAATGAAATAAGATAACCAAATGTCTCAATATTACCTGGTCCCACGCAGAAGAACAATATTAAATCTGACTAATCCATTATTCATATTCATTTAATGTCAATTTCAACAACATCAAGCAATATTCAACGATCCAATTCAAGTTATTGCAATAAACTTGGTGAAGTGATTCTCAGCATATTTGAACAGTATTGTGATAAAAACTGCCAGGAAGACATTTTCCAGTGCAAATGAACAGTGACTTTAAAAATATTACAAAATATGTCAAATATAATGCGTAAAAGTCGTATTTTTCATTTGATTGATTGATTGATTGAAAATTTTAGTAGTAGATTGCACAGTACAGTACATATTCCGTACAATTGACCACTAAATGGTAACACCTGAATACGTTTTTCAACTTGTTTAAGTCGGGGTCCACGTAAATCAATTCATGGTACAAATATATACTATCATCATAATACAGTCATCACACAAGTTAATCATCCGAGTATATACATTGAATTATTTACATTATTTACAATCCGCGGGGTGGGATGAGGAGGGTTTGGTTGATATCAGCACTTCAGTCATCAACAATTGCATCATCAGAGAAATGGACATTGAAACAGTGTAGGTCTGACTTGGTAGGATATGTACAGCGAGCCGAGAACATAGTGAGTTCAGATAGCATAAGAACAATTATATACATTAGAAATACATTTGATTATTTATATTAGGTTATTTACAATCCGGGGAGGTGGGATGTGGAGGGGGGAGGGTGTTAGTCAAGGGTTGTTTTAGGGCGGTTTTGAAGGAGGATAGAGATGCACTTTCTTTTACACCTGTTGGGAGTGCATTCCATATTGATGTGGCATGGAAGGAAAATGAGTTAAAGGCCTAATGAAATGCGATTTTCTTATTTAAACGGGGATAGCAGGTCCATTCTATGTGTCATACTTGATCATTTCGCGATATTGCCATATTTTTGCTGAAAGGATTTAGTACAGAACATCGACGATAAAGTTCGCAACTTTTGGTCGCTGATAAAAAAGCCTTGCCTGTACCGGAAGTAGCAGACGAGTAGCGTGAAGTCACAGGTTGTGGAGCTCCTCACATCTGCACATTGTTTACAATCATGGCCACCAGCAGCGAGAGCGATTCGGACCGAGGATGAAAGATTCGTGGATGAGGAAAGTGAGAGTGAAGTACTAGAGGGCAGTGGGAGCGATTCAGATAGGGAAGATGCTGTGAGAGGCGGGTGGGACCTGATATTCAGCTGGGAATGAATAAAACAGTAAATAAACACAAGACATATATATACTCTATTAGCCACAACACAACCAGGCTTATATTTAATATGCCACAAATTAATCCCGCATAACAAACACCTCCCCCCTCCCGTCCATATAACCCGCCAATACAACTCAAACACCTGCACAACATACTCAATCCCACAGCCCAAAGTACCGTTCACCTCCCCAAAGTTCATACAGCACATATATTTCCCCAAAGTCCCCAAAGTTACGTACGTGACATGCACATAGCGGCACGCACGTACGGGTAAGCGATCAAATGTTTGGAAGCCGCAGCTGCATGCGTACTCACGGTACCGCGTCTGCGCATCCAACTCAAAGTCCTCCTGGTAAGAGTCTCTGTTGTCCCAGTTCTCTACAGGCCAATGGTAAAGCTTGGCTGTCATCTTTCGGGAATGTAAACAATGAAACACCGGCTGTGTTATCCGGCACAACAGTCAGGGGGTGCATTCTACGGCGGGGGTGCGTTATCCGGCACAACAGCTGCCGCAATACACTGCTTCCCACCTACAGCTTTCTTCTTTGCTGTTTCCATTGTTCATTGAACAAATTGCAAAAGATTCACCAACACAGATGTCCAGAATACTGTGGAATTTTTCGATGAAAACAGACGACTTAATAGCTGGCCACCATGCTGTCCCAAAATGTCCTCTACAATCTGTGACGTCACGCGCAGGCGTCATCATACCGAGACGTTTTCAGCAGGATTTTTCGCGCAAAATTTAAAATTGCACTTTAGTAAGCTAACTCGGTATTGGCATGTGTTGCAATGTTAAGATTTCATCATTGATATATAAACTATCAGACTGCGTGGTCGGTAGTAGTGGGTTTCAGTAGGCCTTTAAGACCTTTGTTAGATCGGAATCTGGGTTTAACGTGGTTTATGGAGCTCCCCTTGGTGTTGTGGTTATGGCGCTCATTTACGTTATGGAAGTAGTTTGACATGTACTTCGGTATCAGGGAGGTGTAGCGGATTTTATAGACTAGGCTCAGTGCAAGTTGTTTTACTCTGTCCTCCACCCTGAGCCAGGCCACTTTGGAAAAGTGGGTTGGAGTGAGGTGTGATCTGGGGTGGAGGTCTAAAAGTAACCTGACTAGCTTGTTCTGGGATGTTTGGAGTCTAGATTTGAGGGTTGGTTGGTTAACCAAGTCAGTCATTGGATGTCAGACAATGGGAAATACTTTTTAAGCCTTTTTTGAGTCACAAACCCTTTAAGAATCCAATGAAAGGGATGGAACCCGTTTCCCGGAAATGTCACAAATGAGCAAAACTTCACATACAGTACATAGATACATGTCAAAATATTAGTTAACAATCTAAAATAAATTGGAAATGATAAGTAATAAATACCTAAGCTTGTCCCATATTTTCCAGACTAAAAGCAGCATTGTTTCCCCCAAGCTTTGAACCCTGTGGCCTTTTACAAAGGGGTGGCTAATCTATGGATTTTTCTTCGCTATCTGCAAAATTATGGAATGGATTAAATGAAAAAGTCAAACAATGTGCTAAAATGAGCCACAAGAATCCTGATAAACATCTTAAACCTTATTAAAAAAAAGGAAAACACCTCATTATCTCATAAAGAATGACTAAGGGGGACGGCGTGGTGCAGTGGGAGAGTGGCCGTGCGCAACCCGACGGTCCATGGTTCAATCCCCACCTAGTACCAACCTCGTCATGTCCGTTGTGTCCTGAGCAAGACACTTCACCCTTGCTCCTGATGGGTGCTGGTTAGCGCCTTGCATGGCAGCTCCCGCCATCAGTGTGTGAATGTGTGTGTGAATGGGTAAATGTGGAAGTAGTGTCAAAGCGCTTTGAGTACCTTGAAGGTAGAAAAGCGCTATACAAGTACAACCTATTTACCATTTATCATTTAAAATTACTTTTCTGTTTTGTTTAATCGGCCCTTTTATTGTTGTGTTACAGGCACCCTTTGGAAACAATTACGTTAAGCAAATTAACATTTACAAAACCTTTATATGGAAATATCTCATTTCACAAAGTACTGGTATATATGCGCGGCTTATGGTCAGGTGCGGCAAGTACAAAACCCAAAACCAGTGAAGTTGGCACGTTAAATAAAAACAGAATACAATGATTTGCAAATCCTTTTCAACTTATATTCAGTTGAATAGACTGCAAAGACAAGATACTTAACGTTCGAACTGGAAAACGTTGTTATTTTTTGCAAATATTAGCTCATTTGGAATTTGAAGCCTGCAACATGTTTCAAAAAAGCTGGCACAAGTGGCAAAAAGACTGAGAAAGTTGAGGAATGCTCATCAACCACTTATTTGGAACATCCCACAGGTGAACAGGCTAATTGGGAACAGGTGGGTGCCATGATTGGGTATAAAAGCAGCTTCCATGAAATGCTCAGTCATTCACAAACAAGGATGGGGCGAGGGTAACCACTTTGTGAACAAATGCATGAGAAAATTGTCGAACAGTTTAAGAACATTTCTCTACGAGCTATTGCAAGGAATTTAGGGATTCACGGTCCGTAATATCATCAAAAGTTTCAGAGAATCTGGAGAAATCACTGCACGTAAGCGTCAAGGCAACGTGAACTTCGATCCTTCAGGCGATACTGCATCAAAAACCGACATCAGTATGTAAAGGATATCGCCACATGGGCATAGAAACAAGAAAAAACACTGTCAGTAACTACAGTTTGTTGCTACATCTGTAAGTGCAAGTTAAAACTATATTGTGCAAAGCCAAAGCCATTTATCAACAACACCCAGAAAGCTCATCTCAGATGGAATGATGCAAAGTGGAAAAGTGTTCTGTGGTCTGACGAGTCCACATTTCAAATTGTTTTTGGAAACTGTGGATGTCGTGTCCTCCGGAACAAAGAAGATGAGACCAAAGTTCAAAAGCCAGCATCTGGGATGGTATGGGGGTGTATTAGTGCCCAAGGCATGGGTAACGTACACATCTGTGAAGGCACCATTAATGCTGAAAGGTACATACAGGTTTTGGAGCAACATATGTTGCCATCCAAGCAACGTTATCATGGACGCCCCTGCTTATTTTAGCAAGACAATGCCAAGCCATGTGTTACAACAGAGTGTTTCCAGAGCGGCAAGCCTGAAATGCGGAAGGAGATTTTTACAAGAAAGTTCTAATGCTTAGTGATTAATCAGATTGTAGGTGGGTTTATTTTTTACCCTTCTCGTTCATATCTCGCTGTGTTTGTTGCATTTTTATTGCGTTTCGCTTGATTGTAAAATATGTCGATCGAGAGGGGGTGTGACGTTCATCCATCCATCCATCCATTTTCTACCACTTGTCCTTTTCGGGGTCGTGGGGGGTGCTGCAGCCGATCTCAGCTGCATTCGGGCGGAAGGCGGTGTACATATGTTGTCAATATTCAGTGTTTTATCGGTCATAGTTAATATTGTAAATCACACATTATTTATTTTCATGTACATTCTGGGTGTCTCATTCAGTAAAACAGTGTAAAAATCCATTCCGTTTAAGGTGATCTGTCATAACGTTTTTAGCATTCAATCAGACATAATTGTGAGGTTTTGTATTATTGTTCATAAAAATAGATATACCGGCCCCCAGACAATTTTTTTTCTCTAAATATGCCCCCTCGAGTCAAAATAATTACCCAGGCCTGCTTTAAAGTGCTCCCGATCGAAAGCAATTTTTTTTTTAAATAGTCTTTTAGGGCCGCATTGGTCAACATGTGTGACTGAAGCACAGTCTGTATGACTGTGACTACACTGCGCAAGAGGATTTTAACATTTTACCGAAGATGAGTGACAGCAGGAGAAGGAGTCAAATGTTGACACATATTAAAGTGTTAGACTCCGGAAAGGAAAGAGTGAAACCGTTAAAACCTCACCTGGATGCTGCTTGTTTGTTTGTTTTTTTGCACATTTTAAGTTATATTGTGTTGAGTGAGGTTTAGTTGATTGTGTGTCTTGTTTTTTTAATGAACATTGTTGCACATTTATGTTGTATTTTGTTGAATAAATGTTGTGTTTTTTCACAAATTAAAATGGGTGTCTTTTTTTTTTTTTTTTATGTATTTACGGATATGTTAATTTATGTTGAGTTCATAAATATACATGCTTTGTTTAATTGTGTGTGTTTTTTAGTTATTCATTTTACACATAATTTGGTAATACGTTAATTTTAGTACCGTATTTTCCGGACTATAAGGCGCACTCAAAATCCTTTTTTTCCCCTCAAACTCGACAGTACGCCTTTTACAGTACTGCTCCCCTCACCTCCCAGGGTGTCAACAAGGGGATGGGTCAAATGCAGAGGACAAATTTCACCACACCTAGTGTGTGTGTGACAATCATTGGGACTTTAACTTTAACTTTAACTAACCCGTTGCGCCTAATGTACGGAATAATTCTGGTTTTGCTTACCGACCTCAAAGCAATTTTATTTGGTACATGGTGTAATGACAAGTGTGACCAGTAGATGGCAATCAAACAAAAGAGATACGTGTAGACTGCAATATGATGGCAATATGACTCAAGTAAACAACACCAATATATGTTCCATTGAAAATACAGAATATTACACACGGCACTCAAAAACCTATCAAAATGTTTTAGTACGACTTTGGCAAGCTATGAAACCACACCGCTCGATGTGCTTCAACATACAAGTATTATTATGGTGTGTGTATGAGGTAATACATATTATCTGCCGTTTTGTTTTGCAATATTATGCAAAAGCAACTTTTCTTACCTTCTGGTACCTGCTGATCTGTATTTGGGATCTGCATAAGTCCTGAAAATTTGCGCGCATCCGACTTTGTAGTCCGTGCCGACGCCGTTGTCGATAAGCTTCTTCTTTTTCTCTAACTTCTTGTTATGGGACATTCATCCTCCGCTGTTGCCATTTCTAATATAAAATAGTGTAAAGTTACTTACTTATATCTGTCAGTAAACTCGCCATGAAAGCGCTAAAACATACCGGTGTAGTGAGTTTACATTATTCACCCAAGGAACATTAGTTATTAGAGAGTTCCGGTCGGACGTTTTTTCACGGGACACATTTCTGACATTGTTATTGCACTAGTGAGCCACGGATGAGTAAAGTCTGAATGTCATTAAAACAGTGAGCTCCATCTTTTGACACTTTTTCCACTCCCATCCTTGCACGCTACACCGCTACAACAAAGATGACGGAGAAAAGACGCTGCCGAAGGTGAGCCACGTAAATAAGACCGCCCGCGAAACGGCGCATCCTGAAGCGACTGTCAGAAAGCGACTTGAAGATGATCTGTAAAACATAATCCATGCAACATTTTGACCAACGAACCACCATTACATGTTATGTAGACCACAAGGAAGTGTTTCTTTATTTAGAGAAAAAATAATAATAATAAGACTCCTTTAATGCGCCTTAATATCCGGTGCGCCTTTTATTTGAAAAAAGATTAAAAATAGACCATTCATCTGCAGTGCGCCTTCTTAATCCGGTGCGCCCTATGGTCCGGAAAATACGGTATATATAATTGTATGTATTTTTACATTAGTTATTCATTTTACACATCATTTGGTAATACATTAACTTAAGTAACAAAAAATATGACGAGCCACTTGGGAGCCGAGCCAAAACAATTCCCATCTTTACCAACCTTAGACTATGACCAAAAGGAAAATATGACAGATTTATACTCATATTTGAGTGAATGATGACAGGTTGTATGATTATTAAACTCATTACAAGCTGCAGGCTGCAAAACCTCAATTGTGTATACTGTATATTGAGTGTGTGGTATGTGTGGCTATGATGGTAGTTTTAGGGTGGGGGAGGGTTGGTGGGTATTGTCGGAGGCAGATATTTACATATATTCGAATTTAAGTGTTACTTCTTTTATTTCATAATCATATTACAAAACAGCTGGTGTTTTTCTTCCAATTGTGGTCTTTTGGTTGTCTGCAAAAACTGTGTGCTTAACCTTGAGTGAGGAATGTAAGAAAGAGAGATAATGGGCATGTGTTTTTGCTGGAGGGACATGACTGCCAGGGTGGGAGGAAGAGAGACTTAAGAGGGGAGAGGGTTTTTCGGGGGGGGCAGACCATCTTGGCGGCGTGATTGAATGTTCTATGCTGGACTGGTCTCAATGTATATGCAAAGCTTTGCAAATATATTACAAAATACTTATTCTGTCTCTGGTGGTTTTTCTACTCAGCTTTAAGTGTCGTAAAGAGCTTGGGAGCGACTTGTGACTTGAATTCCATGGGAGGAACAACTGGTCCAAACGCAACAGTATCTACAAACCCCGTTTCCATATGAGTTGGGAAATTGTGTTAGATTTAAATATAAACGGAATACAATGATTTTCAAATCATTTTCAACCCATATTCAGTTGAATATGCTACAAAGACAACATATTTGATGTTCAAACTGATAAAAAAAAATTTTTTTTTGCAAATAATCATTAACTTTAGAATTTGATGCCAGCAACACGTGACAAAGAAGTTGGGAAAGGTGGCAATAAATACTGATAAAGTTGAGGAATGCTCATCAAACACTTATTTGGAACATCCCACAGGTGTGCAGGCTAATTGGGAACAGGTGGGTGCCATGATTGGGTATAAAAACAGCTTCCCAAAAAATGCTCAGTCTTTCACAAGAAAGGATGGGGCGAGGTACACCCCTTTGTCCACAACTGCGTGAGCAAATAGTCAAACAGTTTAAGAACAACGTTTCTCAAAGTGCAATTGCAAGAAATTTAGGGATTTCACCATCTACGGTCCATAATATCATCAAAAGATTCAGAAAATCTGGAGAAATCATTCTAAGTAAGCAGCATGGCCGGAAACCAACATTGAATGACTGTGACCTTCGATCCCTCAGGCGGCACTGTATCAAAAACCGACATCAATCTCTAAAGGATATCACCACATGGGCTCAGGAACACTTCAGAAAACCACTGTCACTTAATACAGTTCGTCGCTACATCTGTCAGTGCAAGTTAAAGCTCTACTATGCAAAGCCAAAGCCATTTATCAACAACATCCAGAAACGCCGCCGGCTTCTCTGGGCCCGAGATCATCTAAGATGGACTGATGCAAAGTGGAAAAGTGTTCTGTGGTCTGATGAGTCCACATTTCAAATTGTTTTTGGAAATATTCAACATCGTGTCATCCAGACCAAAGGGGAAGCGAACCATCCAGACTGTGATCGACGCAAAGTTCAAAAGCCAACATCTGTGATGGTATGGGGGTGCATTAGTGCCCAAGGCATGGGTAACTTACACATCTGTGAAGGCACCATTAATGCTGAAAGGTACATACAGGTTTTGGAACAACATATGCTGCCATCTAAGCGTCGTCTTTTTCATGGATGCCCCTGCTTATTTCAACAAGACAATGCCAAGCCACATTCAGCACGTGTTACAACAGCGTGGCTTCGTAAAAAAAGAGTGCGGGTATTTTCCTGGCCCGCCTGCAGTCCAGACCTGTCTCCCATCAAAAATGTGTGGCGCATTATGAAGCGTAAAATACGACAGCGGAGACCCCGGGCTGTTGAACGACTGAAGCTCTACATAAAACAAGAATGGGAAATAATTCCACTTTCAAAGCTTCAACAATTAGTTTCCTCAGTTCGCAATCGTTTATTGAGTGTTGTTAAAAGAAAAGGTGATGTAACACAGTGGTGACCATGCCCTTTCCCAACTACTTTAGCACCTGTTGCAGCCATAAAATTCTAAGTTAATTATTACTTGCCCAAGTGGAGGAGTTCAAGTACCTCGGAGTCTTATTCACGAGTGAGGGAAGAGTGGATCGTGAGATCGACAGGCGGATCGGTGCGGCGTCTTCAGTAATGCGGACGCTGTATCGATCCGTTGTGGTGAAGAAGGACCTGAGCCGGAAGGCAAAGCTCTCAATTTACCAGTCGATCTACGTTCCCATCCTCACCTATGGTCATGAGCTTTGGGTTATGACCGAAAGGACAAGATCACGGGTACAAGCGGCCAAAATGAGTTTCCTCCGCCGGGTGGCAGGGCTCTCCCTTAGAGATAGGGTGAGAAGCTCTGCCATCCAGGGGGAGCTCAAAGTAAAGCCGCTGATCCTCCACATCGAGAGGAGCCAGATGAGGTGGTTCGGGCATCTGGTCAGGATGCCACCCGAACGCCTCCCTAGGGAGGTGTTTAGGGCACGTCCGACTGGTAGGAGGCCGCGGGGAAGACCCAGGACACGTTGGGAAGACTATGTCTCCCGGCTGGCCTGGGAACGCCTCGGGATCCCACAGGAGGAGCTGGACGAAGTGGCTGGGGAGAGGGAAGTCTGGGATTCTCTACTTAGGCTGCTGCCACCGCGACCCGACCTCGGATAAGCGGAAGAAGATGGATGGATGGATGGATGGATGGATTATTACTTGCAAAAAATATATAAAGTTTATGAGTTTGAACATCAAATATCTTGTCTTTGTAGTGAATTCAATTGAATATGGGTTGAAAATGATTTGCAAATCATTGTATTCCGTTTATATTTACATCTAACACAATTTCCCAACTCATATGGAAACGGGGTTTGTATAATGATGATAAATAAGTCATAATAAAGACCAAAATGGGAACACAAAACACATCTGAAGGGCCACACAAAGCTTAGGGCCAATCCTGGTGACACTCGTAGTAACTTGACAACAGAAGGACGAAGACCATGGTTTAAATGTCATTTCTGCCTCGAGGCAAACTTCATAGAGCAGCAAGCAAGGAGCTGCCGCACGTGCTTGGGGTCCGCATGCCAGGAGCCATAATCAAATCTTTGCGCTGCACTGAGAATGAGTCCCAAGTAGTACAGATTGCATAATGAGGCTGGACTGTGAGGACACACATCTGTTCTTGTAAGCCACACTGCCAATGGTGGGCAGAAAACAAACCTGCTGCTGCAATATGGGTGTTGTGTGTGTGGGTGTGTGGGTGGGTGTCAGCAGCAGACAGCACAGCTGAGGAGCCGGCTGCTTTCTTTGTGCCATGGCGTGACTCTTGCGGCTGCTTTGGTCTGATGAACTTTGCAGATGGTGTTCCCTCCTCCATCGTGTGGGTAATGTTTCACAGCCACCAGGCATAGGTGGAAATCTACACAATAGCGACCACCCACTTTAAACACTCGTTTGTATACCCTCTTCCAAAGTCTTCACATGTATTTGAACTAGAGATGTCCGATAATGGCTTTTTTTGCCGATATCCGATATTGTCCAACTCTTAATTGCCGATGGAAATGCCCCCCTCTACCTTGAAGAACTGCTCACCCCCAAATCCTCCACACGACACCTGCGCTCCAACTGACCTCCTCCAACCTCAGAGGACAAAGCTACAAACAACGGGAGACCTGGCTTTCTGCTCCGCCGCTCCCAATCTGTGGAACGCTCTCCCTGACCACCTGAGGGCACCACAGACTGTGGATGCTTTTATAAAAAGGCTTAAAAACTAGAGATGTCCTATAATGGCTTTTTTGCCGATATCCGATATTCCGATATTGTCCAACTCTTAATTACTGATTCCAATATCAACCGATACCGATATATACAGTCGTGGAATTAACACATTATTATTGTCATGTCTGTGTGATCATGTTTTTGTTTTAGTCATGTTCGGTTTTGTTTTTGGACTTTTTGTGCACTTTTGTTTTGTCACCATAGCAACCATTAGTTTTCACCTGTCACGTCACGCACCTGTTTCACGTTTTGAGTCACGCACCTGTTTTCGTTAATCATGTTTGTAGTATTTAAGTTCATTGTTTTCAGTTTGTCTTTCTGGTGACATCCCGCATTTATGCTTCTGCACACTCTCCACATCCTTATGATCCTTGCTGCTCTTTTTCATGCCGGTTCCATGCCAAGTAAGTTTTGGTTTATTATTGCCACAGTTAGTGTTTTTTTGTTGTTCATAGTGTCTGCCTTTGTGCAAGTATTTGTTTTTATAGCCAAGTCGTTTCTCCGCCACTGTGCGCGCTTTTCGTTTGTACTTTTTTTTTGTAGTTATAGTGTTTAAATAAATCATGTATTCCCCTTCACGCCACATATGGTCCAAATCTTTTGCACCTCGGGAGAACAAACCAAGCCATAGTCCAAGTCTTGACAATTATGCCTAATTTTGTTGTGATGCCCCGCTTGATGCATTAAACAATGTAACAAGGTTTTCCAAAAGAAATCAACTCACGTTATGGAAAAAAATGCCAACATGGCACTGCCATATATATATATTTTTAACATGCCTCAAAACAGCAGCTTGGAATTTGGGACATGCTCTCCCGGAGAGAGCATGAGGAGGTTGAGGTGGGCAAGGGGGGTAGGGGGTAGCGGGGGGTGTATATTGTAACGTCCCGGAACAGTTAGTGCTGCAAGGGGTTCTGGGTATTTGTCCTGTTGTGTTTATGTTGTGTTACGGTGCGGATGTTCTCCCGAAATGTGTTTGTCATTCTTGTTTGGTGTGGGTTCACAGTGCGGCGCATATTTGCAACAGTGTTAAAGTTGCTTATACGGCCACCCTCAGTGTGACCTGTATGGCTTTTGACCAAGTATGCCTTGCATTCACCTGTGTGTGTGAAAAGCCTTAGATATTATGTGATTAGGCCGGCACGCAAACACAGTGCCTTTAAGGTTTATTGGCGCTCTGTACTTCTCCCTACGTCCGTGTACCACTCCGTACAGAGGTGTTTTAAAAAGTCATAAATTTTACTTTTTGAAACCGATACCGATAATTTCCGATATTACATTTTAAAGCGTTTATCGGACTGGCGATATTATCAGGCATCTCTATTTTGAACGTATCCAACAAGTTTTTTTTTTAGATTCACAGTATTAGAAATTAAGGAAATCCATCCCGTCCATCCATTTTCCTACCGCTTGTCCCTTTCGGGGTCTGCTAAAACCCAAAAGTACTTGTTGGGATGATTAAGATATTTTCAACCCTTTATGGGTAGATCAAAGTGGTGATGATGATGATGATACATTCACTGTGCAGTCAATCAATGGATCATGATTCAGTGACCACAGATGAGGCGCCAGCTGTCCAAAGTCGGGACCCAGGGTGGACCACTCATCTGTGCATCAGTTGGGGACGTGTCTGTGCTATTGACCTGTCTCCGCTCAAGATGATCTCCTGCTGGCCCCGCTATGGACTGGACTCCCACTATTATGTTAGATCCACTCTGGACTGGACTCTCACAATATTATGCTACATCCACTCAACGTCCATTGCACCGGTCGCCCAGGTGGGGTCCCCACATCTGCGGTCCCCTCCAAGGTTTCTCATTGTCATCCCATTGGGTTGAGTTTTTTCTTGCCCTGATGTGGGATCTGAGCCAAGGATGTCGTTGTGGCTTGTGCAGCCCTTTGAGACACTCATGATTTAGGGCTATATAAGTAAACATTGATTGATTGATTGATGGTTCTAGGTGCAATAGAACAAGTCCAGTGCTGAGGGCGTACTTTCCTCATTTTTGTCAGGGTTAACTTTTTCCCCCCAAAACTAATCAACTTCAGGTTTTTCCTCTTCATGCCTTTTGCTCTATTTATCCTTTCTTTTCTTTTTGTTGAAGTATATTTCTACAATGTGCTGAAGGTGTCATGTTCTGGCGTCTGGCTGCTTTTTGTGGCAGTGCCTGGTTCTTAGGTCAAGGGGCGGAGCCACCTTCGCGCACACCTGATACCTATTTTCTCCTGACTACTTTAGGCTGTTCGATCAGTCAATGTCTTTGGAGGGTCACTGCCGTCACCTGACCAAAAACTGTTTTTATCCTGAAGCCATAACCACGGTGAACTCTCATAGGCACTGATTTTATAGTTTAGCACCTTACTTTCCACCCACAGTCTGAATGCTTCTCTATCAGTGACGTGCCGTCACTAGAGGCAGGTGAGGCAGGGGCCTCACCTGCCATCATGGAAAGAAAAAAAATGTAAAAAGAAAAAAAATTAATTAAATTGTTATATGTATCCAGTGATTATACTATAAAGTTATTTTCCATTTGACTTCACCAGTTTTAGTTTATTTTTATTCAAAATCGCTGAATTTTCACATTTGCCGTTCAAATACTGAGAAGAGACGGTGCGGTGATCAGCAGCCAGTTGAGGCACGTCACTCAGTTGAGCCTCACCATGGCTTGCGGACTCGGCTAACTGCTGGCCTGCTGTGCAGTGAGACCGTATTGCTATATGAACTATATTATACATTTCCATAGTTTAGTTAGCTGAGGTATAAAATGTACAGTGTATTTTGTCAACAACTGTATGTGTGTAACATATTTCTTGTGCTGTGTGAGGCTCGCAGTAATCCCGCCTCCTGGTGGTAGAGAAAGCACTCCCGCCGTAGAATGCACCCTCTGACGGGAGTGTTATATCAACTAAAGCCCACACTTAAACTTTCCACGTGCAAGATTGAATCTATTTAAAACAGTTATTTAATAAGAAGCCAAAAAGTGCAAAAACAATAATGTTCGTGTTGGAGGAGTTGTGAATGACTGCAGGGCCACAACATTAGGTACACCTGCAGACTGCAGCACAGATTTCATATTTCATTCATTCACAACTCCTCCAACACGAACATTATTGTGTTTGCACTTTTTGGCTTCTTATTGAGCTGCTGCATTTTTTGGTTGGGTTGTTTATTTCTATTGAGTAACTTCTACATTTCTAAAAGGGGAGGAATATAACAGAGTGATCTATGTTTGTCTGTTACCATCTCCTGGTGAATGTTGGCTATAGCGTACTGTGGTTACTTTTTGGTTGGCCAACAATTTACGTGGTGTTACGCACCTGACGTCAAGTGTGTTGAGTCTGTTCTGAAGTCTACAGTAAAGAGACGTACTTCATCACCTCGCCTGGTTATTGCCTCCAACCCAATATATTACATAAAGGTAAGACCATAACAAAGTTTTTTTTAATTAAATGTGCTTTTTTGTGTGCTACAGTTTGTATGTGTAAAGTTAAAGTTAAGTTAAAGTACCAATGATTGTCACACACACGAGGTGTGGTGAAATTTGTCCTCTGCATTTGACCCATCCTTTGATCACCCCCTGAGAGATGAGGGGAGCAGTGGGCAGCAGCGGCGCCGCGCCCGGGAATCATTTTTGGTGATTTAACCCCCAATTCCAACCCTTGATGCTGAGTGCCAAGCAGGGAAGAATGCTGGTATGAGCTTTTAAACATAACCCGTTAACTGCTGCCAATCAAATGGTGAATAAGATACTCTTTAGGGTTCATATGTTTGTAAATCTGACTGTGATGAAGTCAGTGCCTCACCAGCCATCAACCTCACCGCACGTCACTGTTCTCTATATATGTATATAGTATAATATTTAATATTTCATATTTAAACAACACATTCAGAACTTTCGTTCTCAGGACTGGACTGTGCACTTTACCTCCTTCTGCACTATTTTTCTTTTCTTTCCTTCCTGTTTTTGCATATTTATAGGCTGTCGCACTGATACTGGAGTTGCTTTTAATCTCATTGTACCTGTGTATAGTGACAATAAAAGGCATTCTATACTATTCTATCATCTTAAAAATATGTCTAAAGTGAGAAATTTGTTGTCAAAATTGGATCTCGCAATGATCATTCACGCGTTCATTTCGTCTCGTATTGACTATTGCAATTCTCTCTTCGCCTTTTTCAACAAGTCAACGCTAAAGAGACTTTAGACTGTACAAAAAGCGGCTGACAGACTTTTGACCGGTGCACCTAGAACAGCCCATATGACCCCCGTTTTATCCAGTCTTCATTGGCTTCCAGTTAAATTCCGCATTGAGTTGAACATTTTAGTCCTGACATTCCGTGCGTTGCATGGTGGGGCCCCTAAGTACATCACTGATTTGTTATGCCCCTACTCTTCAGGGCGCAGCCTCCGGTCTTCAGGCCAGGGTCTTCTAAAGATCCCGAAAACTCGTTTTAAAACCTGTGGAGACCTGGCATTCCAGGCTATAGCTCCCAGACTCTGGAACAATTTGCACCAGTCCCTTCGTGATCTTGACTGTGTTGAAACCATACTTGCCAACCCTCCCGGATTTTTCGGGAGACTCCCGAAATTCAGCGCCTCTCCCGAAAACCTCCCGGGACAAATGTTCTCCCGAAAATCTCCCGAAATTCAGGCGGACTCAGGTCCTCATGGGTTTATTGTTAGGCAGTTTCATTAACGTCCTCCCAGCGTGGCAACAACACACAACAACAGCAGTCACATTTTTGTATACTGTAAAGCAGTTCGTCTGCCGTAAACACGAATGTTGTGACACTCTTAAACAGGACAATACTGCCATCTAGTGCATTTGATGAAAGCACTTTTGTGCATGCCACACATCAATGCATCATCAGAGAGGGTGTTCAGCATGGTTAGAAAAATAGTGACAGAGAATAGAACAAGGATGGACAATTTAACCCTTAACTCAACAATGAGTAGATGAGTGTTATGTGTGTGTATATGTGTAAATAAATGAACACTGAAATTCAAGTATTTATTATATATATATATATATATATATATATATATATATATATATATATATATATATATATATATATATATATATATATATATATATATAATAAAATATATATATATACGTATATATATATACATATAATAAAATAAATATATATACATATAATAAAATAAATATATATACGTATATATATATATATACATATAATAAAATAAATATATATACATATAATAAAATAAATATATATAAATATATATATATATATATATATATATATATATATATATATATATATATATAGAGCTAGAATTCACTGAACGTCAAGTATTTCTTGTATATATATACATATATATACATATATATATATATATATATATATATATATATATATATGAAATACTTGACTTGGTGAATTCTAGCTGTAAATATACTCCTCCCCTTTTAGGCACGCCCCGAACCACGCCCCCAGACACGCCCCTGTCCCACCACGACCCCGCCCACCCCCAACCTCCCAAAATCGGAGGTCTCAAGGTTGGCAAGTATGGTTGAAACTTTTAAGAAACATTTGAAAACTTCTCTTTTTAGTAAAGCTTTTAGTTAATGCACCTTTTAACTATCATTTTAATCCACTTTGTATCCTTTTTATGATGTTGCCCCTGTTGTTTTAAATTGAATTGTTGTTTTACTTTACCTATGCTTTGTACAGCGCTATGTGATTTTATCTGTGAAAAGCGCTTTATAAATGAAAATTTACTTGCTTACTTACTCCAGTAGAATCCTGATGGTTCACCCTTCCAATCGTGTTCGCATCCTCTGCTTTGGCTCCACTCACGCTTCTTGTTCTTGTGGCTCTGCCGTGTGGTGTTAACGGTTTCCTCTCCACACTGTATCACCATAGTTAGCCTTGCGATCTGCATCGCCTTCAGCCGGATGATTTTTTTTTTAATTCAGTATTATTCTATCGAGTCTTATCCTTGTTTCCCCTACTAAAGTCTGAACTGAACCAGCGAAATGGAAATTAAGCATTTGACAGCAAAAAGGCTGTGTTGTTAATGTGCGTATGTACTTGTGTCTGTTCTAAATGCTCTCTAACTTGTTCAGCTTCAAACTATCAAATGTTAATACAACCTCAGGTACAATTTTGGTATGATATTAGTGCATTGTTTTTTGTGTTTTTTTTTCTGTTTGGATTTTTTTCTTTGTCGTTGTTCCCCCCAAGCTGACCCTACCGCCCCCACTTTGGGAACCACTATGTTAGAGAATCCTAAGAGGTTTTAATTAGGGTGTCCACATCATCGGCGGCTATGCCAATTAAGCCTTCTCCTCAACAGTTTGACTGCCTTGTCAACTGCAGTATCTGGCGAAAATCCCTTGTGGCCTTAATTAGGCCATAACTTCTTTAATCAGGAGTTGCATGTAGCATGTAGTATATCTGAAACAAACCATTCCGGGTTTCTTTGCTTATTTCTTCATGTGAAAACACGTAGCTGTCGTACAATCCAAAAACCACAATTATTTGGGAAAGCACAACATACTGAAACAATTTATAAACGCAACACTTTTGTTTTTGCTCCCATTTGGCATGAGTTGAACTCAAAGATCTAAAACGTTTATTATATACACTAAAGACCTAATCCTCTCAAATCTATCACGGCCCGGA
This sequence comes from Nerophis lumbriciformis, assembly GCF_033978685.3. Taxonomy (NCBI): domain Eukaryota; kingdom Metazoa; phylum Chordata; class Actinopteri; order Syngnathiformes; family Syngnathidae; genus Nerophis; species Nerophis lumbriciformis. The sequence continues at coordinate 14,818,245 of NC_084578.2, forward strand.
ACGCACTTCCAGTAGCGTGTCCGTCCTGCTGCAGCCGGCAGCTGCAATCAATAACCAGCAATCAGCGCACCTATGGTTGATCAGCAGTGACGTGCGGTCACTAGAGGCAGGTGAGGTGGGGCCTCACCTGCCATCATGGAAAGAAAAAAAGGTAAAAAGAAAAAAAAAAAATTAAATTGTTATATGTATCCAGTGATTATACTATAAAGTTATTTTCCATTTAACTTCACCAGTTTTAGATTATTTTTATTCAAAATCGCTGAATTTTCACATTTGCCGTTCAAATACTGAGAAGAGACGGTGCGGTGAACAGCAGCCAGTCGAGGCGCGTCACTCAGTGCCTCAACATGGACGGACTCGGCTAACTGCTGGTCTGCTGTGCAGTGAGACTGTATTGCTATATGAACTATATTATACATTTCCATAGTTTAGTTAGCTGAGGTATATAATGTACAGTGTATTTTGTCAACAACTGTATGTGTGTAAAGTATTTCTTGTGCTGAGCGATCATAAAACTGCTGCGAAGACACACTGGCTGAGGCAGGCGTAACCACGCCTCCTGGTGCTTAAGACACGTTCGCCGCAGACTGCACCCACCGACGGGAACGCCACACCAACCAAAGCCCACACCCAAACCCTCCACGTGCAAGACCGAATCCACCCAAAAAAAGTCACTTAACAAGAAGCCAAAAAGTGCAAAAACAACATTGCTCGCGCCGGAGGAGCCGTGAACGACTGCAAGGACACTACATTAGGTACACCTGCAGACTGCAGCACGGATTTCATATTTCATTCATTCACAACTCCTCCACACCGAACACCACTGTACCCGCACTTATAAGTAAAGGTAAGACCATAATAACGTTTTTTTTTATTAAATGTGCTTTTTTGTGTGCTACAGTTTTTATGTGTAAAGTTAAAGTTAAGTTAAAGCAGGGGCGTCACTAGCTTTTAAGGACAGGGGGGGCTTTGCCCCCAGGAGATGCACAGGATGCGAGCGAATATTACGCACGAGCACAAAACTTCACAAACGGCTAACAAAGACTTAGAAATTCCATCCATCCATCCATCTTCTTCCGCTTATCCGAGGTCGGGTCGCGGGGGCAGCAGCCTAAGCAGGGAAGCCCAGACTTCCCTCTCCCCAGCCACTTCGTCCAGCTCTTCCTTTGGGACCCCGAGGCGTTCCCAGGCCAGCCGGGAGACATAGTCTTCCCAACGTGTCCTGGGTTCCCCGCGGCCTCCTACCGGTCGGACGTGCCCTAAACACCTCCCTAGGGAGGCGCTCGGGTGGCATCCTGACCAGATGCCCAAACCACCTCATCTGGCTCCTCTCGATGTGGAGGAGCAGCGGCTTTACTTTGAGCTCCCCCCGGATGGCAGAGCTTCTCACCCTATCTCTAAGGGAGAGCCCCGCCACCCGGCGGAGGAAACTCATTTCGGCCGCTTGTACCCGTGATCTTGTCCTTTCAGTCATAACCCAAAGCTCATGACCATAGGTGAGGATGGGAACGTAGATCGACCGGTAAATTGAGAGCTTTGCCTTCCGGCTCAGCTCCTTCTTCACCACAACGGATCGATACAGCGTCCGCATTACTGAAGACGCCGCACCGATCCGCTTGTCAATCTCACGATCCACTCTTCCCTCACTCGTGAACAAGACTCCGAGGTACTTGAACTCCTCCACTTGGGGCAAGATTTCCTCCCCAACCCGACTTAGAAATTATTCATTGTTATTATTATTTTTTTTTTTAAATGCACGGGACGAAATGATATGCTCCCCGGGACGATGGCTTTTAACCATATATTTTCTTTTTCTTTTTATGTATTTATTCATTTTACATTTTATATTAAATGTCTTGGTTTTTCCTCCCTGAAAATCCTATTAAATGTTTAACAAGCCATCCTATAATAATAAAACAGCTATTAATGTAACAATACAATAAAACAAATGTATTTAATGATGTTTTTTTCATTATTTTAACAATAGGCTTATGTATATTACTTTATATAGATTCTACAAGAAACACAAAACTTAAAAAATAAATGATTTACAATTGCACACACAAGGTTTTGTGCAGCTTCACTCATTGTAAAGGAAGATAATGTGCTTCGTACACCTGCAGGACCGCAAGCAAGGTCGCAGAGAAAATGCGGGCTGGAATTTGAGTGATGTGGGCATTTTCTATATGAACAAGTGGAATGGATTGGATACCGACGCACGAAAGGGGCTCTCTACCTTACGCTACGAAGTGGGGGGAAACTGAGTGAATAATAACAGGTTATATGATTATTTATTTAAACTCATATTTGGGCCACTTTATAATGAATATGTCGGCATTTATTTGTAAAAAAAAAACAAAAAAACACCAAATTATTTAGGGGGGCTTAAGAATATTTTAGGGGGGCTTGAGCCCCCCTAAAATAGGCCTAGCAACGCCAATGAGTTAAAGTACCAATGATTGTCACACACACTAGGTGTGGTGAAATATGTCCTCTGCATTTGACCCATCCCCTTGATCACCCCCTGGGATGTGAGGGGAGCAGTGGGCAGCAGCGGCGCCGCGCCCGGGAATAATTGTTGGTGATTTAACCCCCAATTCCAACCCTTGATGCTGAGTGCCAAGCAGGGAAGAATGCTGGTATGAGCTTTTAAACATAACCCGTTAACTGCTGCCAATCAAATGGTGAATAAGATACTCTTTAGGGTTCATATGTTTGTAAATCTGACTGTGATGAAGTCAGTGCCTCACCAGTCATGAACCTCACCGCACGTCACTGTTGATCAGAGGTCCTGCCTTCTTAAGCCTTTGCAGACCTGCGTTCCGGGCCAGAACGTAAACATCTGTTCCCGTAGTAAGCATCCCGTCTCTGGCTTCCCTCCCGCGTACTTGCTCTCTCTGTGTCTTCCCAGTTTCCGTGTCTTATGTCCCTTGTGTTTTCCCATGTCTGTGTGCCTCGACTTTCCTCTGACTTTGGACTGCCTCCCTCGATCATCGACCCCTGCTTGGACAGGGACCCTTTTGACGCTTCGCTATATTCCCTGACTACCTGCCTGTCCCACGGACATTCGAGCTTGCCTTTCCCCTCCAAGACTTCCTGCTTCTCACTCAACATTACGGTAACACTCGACAGCTAATACCCACACACATCTTACACCATACACTCTTGAATTTAGTCACACTCCATTCACTAGTTTAGATTATATTATTATCGTTTCGTGACTATATATATATATATATATATATATATATATATATATATATATATATATATATATATATATATATAGATAGATAGATAGATAGATATATAGATATATTATTGTATATTTAATACAATTATTGAGCTTACAACACCCTCTTGTGGTCTGTGCCGTCTACACTCCCTCAGTAAACATAACAAAATCTGTCTAAATCTGTGTTAGTGAGCATTTCTTCTTTGCCAAGATAATCCATCCCACCTCACAGGTGTGGCATATCGAGATGCTGATTAAACAGTTTGATTATTGCACAGGTGTGTCTTAGGCTGCCTACAATAAGAGCCCACTCTAAAATGGGCAGTTTTGCTTTATTGGGGGTCTGGGGTCAGAAAAGCAGTCAGTATCTGGTGTGACCACCATTTGCTTCACACAGTACAACACATTTGCATAGAGTTGATCAGGTTGTTGATTGTGACCTGTGGAATGTCGGTCTACTCCTCTTCAATAACTGTGAAAAGTTGCTAGATATTGGCAGGAACTGGAACACGCTGTTGTAAACGCCGATCCACAGCATCCCAAAAATGTCCGGTGAGTATGCTGGCCATGCAAGAACTGTCAAGAAAGAGTTAACATGAAGTGGAGAAACACTTCATACATCATTTATGCATATATACACGATGTTGCCAAAAGTATTTGGCCACCCATCCAAATGATGACAATCGGGTGTCCTAATCACTTGGTGTATATAATCAAGCACTTAGCCATGGAAACTGTTTCTCCAAACATTTGTGAAAGAATGGGCCGCTCTCAGTGATTTCCAGCATGGAACTGTCATAGGATGCTACCTGTGCAACAAATCCAGTGATGAAATTTCCTGGCTCCTAAATATTCCAAAGTCAACTTTATGATAAGAAAATGGTAGAGTTTTGGAACAACAGCAACTCAGCAACCAAGTGGTAGGCCACGTAAACAGACAGAAAGGGGTCAGCGGATGCTGAAGCGCATAGTGCAAACACGTTCTGTACAGTCAGTTGCTACAGAGCTCCAAACTTCATGTGAACTTCCAATTAGCCCACGCACAGTACGCAGAGAGCTTTATGGAATGGTTTTCCATGGCCGAGTCACCAAGTCCAATGCAAAATGTCGGATGCAGTGGTGTAAAGCACGTCGCCACAGGACTCTAGAGCAGTGGAGACGCCTTCTCTGGACTGATGAATCTCGCTTTTCCATCTGGCAATCTGATGGACCAGTCTGGGTTTGGAGGTTGCCAGGAGAACGCTGCATTTCGGATTGCATTGTGCCGAGTATTATTATTCACTGGCTTTTAACCCAGCATGAAACTGTTTTTAGCTTTTAACTTTTTGAACTGTTTTTAACTTTTAAAGTGTTTTTATCTAACAAACTGTTCTTAGGGTAATTTATATTTGCTTTTTAATTGTGTATTTTTATTTCTGTTTTAAATGTTATTTTTTTAGTCTGTCCTTTGCCTCTATTTTTTTGTGGTGTACAGCACTTTGTTTTTCAACTGTGCTTGTCTTTAAAGGGCTTTATAAATAAAGTTGGTATGGTATGGTATGGAGTGTGAAATTTGGTGGAAGAGGAATTATGGTGTGGGGTTGTTTTTCAAGAGTTGGGCTTGGCCCTTTAGTTCCAGTGAAAGGAACTTTGAATGCTCCAGGATACCAACACATGTTGGACAATTCCATGCTCCCAACCTTGTGGGAGCAGTTTGGAGCAGGCCCGTTTCCTCTTCCAACATGACCAGTGCACAAAAACATGGATGACAGAGTCTGGTGTGGATGAACTTGACTGGCCTGCACAGAGTCCTGACCTGAACCCGATAGAACACCTTTGGGATGAATTACAACGGAGACTGAGAGCCAGGCCTTCTCGACCAACATCACCAATGCGCTTTTGGAAGAATGGTGGAAAATTCCTATAAACACACTCCGCGACCTTGTGGACAGCCTTCCCAGAAGAGATGAAGCTGTAACAGCTGCAACATTATATTGAACCCTATGGGTTAGGAATGGGATGGCACTTCAAGTTCATATGTGAGTCAAGACAGGTGGCCAAATACTTTTGGCAATATAGTGTATGACATATATGCACATGTCTAAGGCATACATCGGGGATGGGCACCCAAACCTGGTTCCATAATGCCAACATAAACAACAGTAACCAGACCGAAAACAGAAGAATCTATCGATGCATTAATTGGTGCTCAATAAATGCAGACTCAGCAATCTGCTTAGTGGTGATTTTTTTACAAGTAACGTCATTGTAAGTAATGTCCCAACAGAAGCACATAGAGTCTGACAGTAAGTAATCACTGTTCATTTTCTTGTGATTTACACTTTCAACCTCCCACTCCCACTTACAGTCTATCAGGAGACTTAATCCATCACTAGACATCTAACATATTAACAGCCCCCATGCTGTGGTTATCACTGAGTGAAGAACTAAATATGCCTGAAATTCTCTGGTGTTTATCAAGGCGGTGATAGAGATGCAATTCTCCATCTTTCTCTCACCTTCTGCCCCAAGCTGAAGTGTGCTTACAGGCCAAACAGCTCAATTGTTGTTTCATCTGACATCACATGGACAAAGATAAGACCTTCTGGAGAAAAGTTCTGTGGTCAGATGAAACAAAATTTAGCTGTTTGGCCACAATACCCAGCAATATGTTTGGAGGAGAAAAGATGAGGTCTTTATAATCCCATGAACAACACCCCTACCGTCAAGCATGGTGGTGGTAGTATTATGCACTGGGCCTGTTTTGCTGCCAATGGAACCAATGCTTTACAGAGAGTAAATGGGACCATGAAAAAGGAGGATTACCTCCAAATTCATTAGCCCGGAGGTTGGGTCTTGGGCGCAGTTGGGTGTTCCAACAGGACAATGACTCCAAACACATGTCAAAAGTGGTAAAGAAATGGCAAAATCAGGCTAGAATTAAGGTTTTACAATGGCCTTCCCAAAGTCTGACTTAAACGTGTGGACAATGCTGAAGAAACAAGTCTATGTCAGAAAACCAACAAATTTAGCTGAACAGCACCAATTTTGTCAAGAGGAGTGGTCAGAAATTCAACCAGAAGCTTGTGGATGGCTACCAAAAGCGCCTTATTGAAACTTGCCAAGGGACATGTAACCAAATATTAACATTGCTGTATGTATACTTTTGACCCAGCAGATTTGGTCACATTTTCAGTAGACCCATAATAAATTTATAAAGGAACCAAACTTCATGAATTTTTTTTTGTGACAAACAACTATGTGCTCCAATCACTCTATCACAAAAAAAATAAGAGTCATAGAAATTATTGGAAACTCAAGACAGCCATGACATTATGTTCTTTAAGTCCAAGATTCCATGCGCGTTCTCTAATGTGACTATTGGTCATACGCCAAGTGCCTCCCGTACACTGGGGGGGCGCTCATTTCATTTCAGCACGCTTCAAATAATTCCTTTTCCAGGTTGACCTATGACAGGGGTGTCAAACTCGTTTTCATTGGGGGCCACATCGCAGTTATGGCTGCCCTCAGAGGGCCACTTGTAACAGTGAATAATATATACATTTTAAATTGCTTCATTACACAATTATTTATTGTTATATATTTTTACATACACATGTAAGAAAAATATGTAAATCTTAGGGTAAAGTTTAGCTGCCGAAGTTTTACCAAATAACAAATATGCGCCACACTGTGAACCCACACCAAACAAGAATGACAAACACATTTCGGGAGAACATCCGCACCGTAACACAAGATAAACACAACAGAACAAAGACCCAGAACCCCTTGCAGCAGTAACTCTTCCGGGATGCTACAATATACACACCCCCCCCCCCCCCCGCCCCCCACACCCCCAACCCCACCCACCTCAACCTCCTCATGCTCTCTCAGGGAGAGCATGTCCCAAATTCCAAGCTGCTGTTTTGAGGCATGTTAAAAAGAAAATAATGCACTTTGTGACTTCAATAATAAATATGGCAGTGCCATGTTGGCATTTTTTTTCCATAACTTGAGTTGATTTATTTTGGAAAAACTTGTTACATTGTTTAATGCATCACAACAAAATTCCACGACTGTATATATCCGTATCGGTCATACTTGCCAACCTTGAGACCTCCAATTTCGGGAGGTGGGGGGTGGGGGGCGTGGTTGGGGGCGTGGTTAAGAGGGGAGGATTATATTTTCAGCTAGAATTCACCAAGTCAAGTATTTCATATACTGTATATATATATATATATAAGAAATACTTGACGAAATACTAAGTCAAGTATTTCATATATATATATATATATATATATATAAGAAATACTTGACTTTCAGTGAATTCTAGCTATAAATATATATTTATTTTATTATATATATATATATATATATATATATACATATATATATATATATATATATATAAAAAATAAATACTTGAATTTCAGTGTTCATTTATTTACACATATACACACACATAACACTCATCTACTCATTGTTGAGTTAAGGGTTGAATTGTCCATCCTTGTTCTATTCTCTGTCACTATTTTTCTAACCATGCTGAACACCCTCTCTGATGATGCATTGCTGTGCGGCACGCACAAAAGTGCTTTCATCAAATGCACTAGATGGCAGTATTGTCCTGTTTAAGAGTGTCACAACATTGCTGTTTACGGCAGACGAACTGCTTTACGGTAGAAAAAAACATGACTGCTGTTGTTGTGTGTTGTTACCGCGCCGGGAGGACGTTAATGAAACTGCCTAACAATAAACCTACATGAGAAACCAAGAACTCGCCCTTCATCCTTCTACAGTTATAAAGTGATTGGGCAGGTACGCTGTTTATATTGTGGGTTAGCCTGAATTTCGGGAGATTTTCGGGAGAAAATTTGTCCCGGGAGGTTTTCGGGAGAGGCGCTGAATTTCGGGAGTCTCCCGGAAAATTCGGGAGGGTTGCCAAGTATGGTATCGGTTGATTTCGGAATCTGTATTTAAGAGTTGGACAATATCGGAATATCGAATATCGGCAAAAAAGCCATTATCGGACATCTCTAACTGAAACCAGTGTTGCGTATGTCACGGTTGAAGATACTTACATATGTGCAATCATCACATTCCAATCTCCGACTATAGCAACAGATTCCTTTTGAATGATCATGGAATTAAATCATTGCCCTGTTATATCCACCAATTATCCAAAATTCTGATTCAATCATGCACCACTTGTCTGGGCTAAATGGTATGTGTAGTTTTGTTTGTGTCGATAAAATGCGGCACTGGCGTCATCACAGTCATGCACAACGATAACATCTGCTCAGTGTTAGGAGTTTTGACCTTCTGTTCAAAGATTTAACAAATGGCTCAGTGGAGCCCACAGTCTGACAGCATATGAATGTCCAATGGCCCGCGATGAATATTTAATAGGATCCTGCCCGTAACATCTCCGCTATAAACGGTCATCACACCATACAGAAATGTTCAGTCAAATTCCAGCCTCAGTATACAGACAGCCTCGATTATACGCACCATTGAAAAGTCCCCGGCACATGAAGCACCTCTACTCGTAATACTGAAGGACAAATCCTTCTGCCCCTCATGTTTCTTTGAAGCTTCTTGCCTGTTACAATTTTTAACTGACAATATAATTGTCACACCAGGTTTGTTCACATTAGTGTACTCATATTCATCGTACTATACACTGACTGAGTTCCTGTTATGTTTGTGATTTTTTTTTTTTAGGGTTTGTTGTTTTTGTATTTGTTAGTCTTCTTGGCCATTGTTCGTTTTTTTTCTTTTTGCAGACCTGGCTGGGCCTAACGAGAGGGCGGAGCCAGGTGTCACACCTGTTGCTGATCAGGCCTTCTTAAGCAGTGTGCTGCATGTATTCGTTGTGGATTGTTGCTGGAAAGTTCTGCCCTAAGTATTTTTGCATTATTGTATTCCTGGGTTCTTCATACTTGCCAACTTTGAGACCTTCAACACCTAGTGTGTGTGTGACAATCATTGGTACTTTAACTTAACTTTAACTTTACACACACAAACTGTAGCACACAAAAAAGCACATTTAATAAAAAAAACGTTATTATGGTCTTACCTTTACTTATAAGTGCGGGAACAGTGGTGTTCGTGTTGGAGGAGTTGTGAATGAATGAAATATGAAATCCGTGCTGTAGACTGCAGGTGTACCTAATGTTGTGTCCCTGCAGTCGTTCACCGGCTCCTCCGGCGCGAGCATTGTTGTTTTTGCACTTTTTGCCTTCTTGTTAAGTGACTTTTTTTGGGTGGATTCGGTCTTGCACGTGGAGGGTTTGGGTGTGGGCTTTGGTTGGTGTGGCGCTCCCGTCGGGGGGTGCATTCTGCGGCGGAGGTGCATTAACCGGCACCAGGAGGCGGGATTACTGCGAGCCTCACACAGTGCGTCTTCGCAGCAGTTTTATGATTGCTCAGCACAAGAAATACGTTACACACATACAGTTGTTGACAAAATACACTGTACATTATATACCTCAGCTAACTAAACTATGGAAATGTATAATATAATTCAAATAGCAATACGGTCTCACTGCACAGCAGGCCAGCAGTTAGCCGAGTCCGCAATCCATATTGAGGCACAACGCAGTGACGTGCCTCAACTGGCTGCTGATCACCGCAAGTCTCTTCTCAGTATTTGAACGGCAAATGTGAAAATTCAGCGATTTTGAATAAAAATAATCTAAAACTGCTGAAGTTAAATGGAAAATAACTTTATAGTATAATCACTGGATACATATAACAATTTAATTATTTAATTCTTTTTACATTTTTTTTCTTTCCATAATGGGGGCCTCACCTCACCTGCCTCCAGTGACCGCACGTCACTGATATATATATATATATATATATATATATATATATATATATATATATATATATATATATATATATATATCTACATCCTGAAAATATTCAAACAAAACTATGTTTAGATAATTGATACTTCAAACTTGCATAAATATAACATGAATATAACATAACTTGGCTTCTGAGAGCTTCAAAATGTAATAAATAAAATGCTAAAGTTGTTGATAAACAAGCAGTTATTTTAATAATTAAATATGGTCATTTTAAATGAATTATTATGATAATTTAAAATTCATTTTTTCAAATATGTTTATTTTAATGTACCGGTATAATTCTATGGCTGGATGTAATAAGTAGTCAGAAAAAATACAAATAAAAATACAATTAATTTTGATGTTTTTAGCAAAATATAGTAAACATTTATTTAGTTTTTTTTTTATATTAATAAATATATTTATTTTTAGGTAAGATAAACATAATAATACAATTTATCTCTAGTCTGGATGATTTAGTTCTTGTCACCCTGTTGTCCTCCCGTCGTGAAAAAAGGCTGTCCTCACTCAGGTCCGCATGGAGCTGGAGGGGACGTGGCCTCCAGCTCCGGCTGAAAATCGGGAGATTTTCGGGAGAATATTTGTCCCGGGAGGTTTTCAGGTGAGGTGCTGAATTTCGGGAGTCTCCCGGAAAATTCGGGAGGGTTGGCAAGTATGGGGTTCTTGCACCCTCGCCCTTGTTTTTCTGTCCAGTTATTTTGTGGCTATTTTTTCTGGCTTCACGCTATGTCTTTTTTAAGTTCCCAAGCAGTATTGCTTTGCTTTCCGGACCATAGGGCGCACCGGATTATAAGGCGCACTGCCGATGAGCGGGTCTAGTCAGGTCTATTTTCATACAAAAGGCGCACCAGATTATAGAATGCATTAAAGGGATCATATTATAATTTTTTTTATTGTAATTGAAAACACTTCCTTGTGGTCTACATTAGTTGTCCGCAAACCACCAGGCCGCGGCCCGGTACCGGTCAGTGGATCGATTGGTACCGGGCCGCACAAAAAATTAAAAAAATATATAAATAAATAAATAAAGTTTTATTTTTATTAAATCAACATAAAACACAAGATACACGTACAATTAGTGCACCTACCCAAAAAACCTCCCTCCCCCATTTACACTCATTCACACTCATTCGCACAAAAGTTTTGTTTCTTTCTGTTATTAATATTTCTGATTCCTACATTATATATCAATATAGATCAATACAGTCTGCAGGGATACAGTCTGTAAGCACACATGATTGTATTTTTTTATGACAAAAAATAAATAAATACCATACACCGACCAGAACTCTCTAATAACTAAAGTTCCTTGGGTGAATAATGTATACTCACCACACCGGTATGTTTTAGCGCTTTCATGGCGAGTTTACTGACAGATATAAGTAAGAACTTTACACTACTTTATATTAGAAATGGCAGCAGTGGAGGATGAATGTCCCATAACAAGAAGATAGAGGAAAAAGAAGAAACTTATTGACTACGGTGTCGGCACGAACTACAAAGGCGGACCCGCGCAATTTTTTAGGACTTATGCAGATCCCAAATACAGATCAGCAGGTACCAGAAGGTAAGAAAAGTTGCTTTTGCATAATATTGCAAAACAAAACGCCAGATAATGTCTTACCTTATACACACACCATAATAACACTTGTATATTGAAGCACAGTACAATCCATCAAGCGGTGCGGCTTCACAGCTTACCAAAGTCGTACTAAAACATTGTAATAGATTTTTGAGAACCGTGTGTAATGTTGGATATTTTCAATGGACCATATACACTTTTGGTGTTCTTTATTTGAGTCATATTGCAGTCTACACATATCTCTTGTTTGACTGCCATCTACTGGTCACACTTATCATTTCACCATGTACCAAATAAAATACCTTCGAGGTCAGAAAGCACAACCAAAATTATTCCGTACACTAGGCGCACCGGGTTATAAGGCGCACGGTCGAGTTTTGAGAAATTGAAAGGATTTTAAGTGCACCTTATAGTCCGAAAAATACGGTTCTGTTTATTCTCAATTTATTCTTCTGTTGTACTTTGCATCGTTTTTCAAGCCTTGTGCTCTGCTTTCTGTTCAGGCCGTTTTGCTTTGGAATAAACAAGTCCAATTTTTTTTTGTGTGAAATCTATCTGCCTTGCTCCTGCCTCACGATTCCTGACATTTCCTTCCTCATTAAAATTTGCTTCAGTCACACCAGTCCTTAAAAAACCTGGACTTGACACTGAACATCCAGCCCTTCTCCAATCGCTTTCAAATTACTGAAATAGAGCAATTGTAACAAAAACCTCAACAACTCAGCCCAAAAAAAAACACCTGCCTAATCCATTTTGGTCCTGTTTCCGTTTCTTCCACAGCACCAAAACAGCCGTTTTAATAACGTCAAATCCGATCTTTTCTTCTCCTCTGACTCCATCCACCTCAACATCCTCATTCTACTGGATCTCACTGCAGATTTTTAATATAAACTTGAAAACACCTCCCAAACTATGTCTGTTGTGGATAGTTAGGACTGTTCAAAGCAACTTTCTGAGATATTCACCTATAGTGTTTTGGGGGCCACATTTCCCGAAAGCAAGAACCAAACTTCTCCCTTCACTTTTAATCTTATTCTGTATATTCCATTGAACCAACGTCCTCTACAGTAGACATTTAATTTTGGTCTATTTGTTTTGTTAAGAATTAGAGTGCTCTGCTGGTTTTTAACGACTTGTGCAAAAAGTGTTTTTGTACTGAACTTGAGGGCTACATGTTGAATAGACCAGTGTTTTTCAACCTTTTTTGAGCCAAGGCACATTTTTTTCGTTGAAAAAATGCGGAGGCAGGCCACCAGCAGAAATCATTAAAAAATTAAACTCAGCAGCCGATATTGACAGTAAAAAGTTGTTGTCGCAATTGTTGGATATGACTTTAAACCATAACCAAGCATGCATCAATATAGCTCTTGTCTCAAAGTAGGTGTACTGTCACCACCTGTCACATCACACCCTGACTTATTTGGAGTTTTTTGCTGTTTTCCTGTGTGTAGTGTTTTAGTTCTTGTCTTGCGCTCCTATTTTGGTGGCTTTTTCTCTTTTTTTTGGTATTTTCCTATGGCAGTTTCATGTCTTCCTTGACCGCTATTCCCCACACCTGCTTTGTTTTAGCAATCAAGAAGATTTCAGTTGTTTTTATCCTTCTTTGTGGGGACAATGTTGATTGTCATGTCATGTTCGGATGTACTTTGTGGAGGCCATCTCTGCTCCACAGTAAGTCTTTGCTGTCTTCCAGAATTCTGTTTTTGTTTACTTTGTAGCCAGTTCAGTTTTAGTTTCGTTCTGCATAGCCTTCCTTAAGCTTCAATGCCTTTTCTTAGGGGCACTAGCCTTTTGTTTATTTTTAGTTTAAGCAATAGACACCTTTTTACCTGCACGCTGCCTCCCGCTGTTTCCGACATCTACAAAGTAATTAGCTACCGGCTGCCACCTACTGATATGGAAGAGTATAACGTGATAAGTTTGCCGATCTCCAGACAGTACAGACACTCAACAACGGCACATTATTCGCGGATTATAATTTCTGGTTGCAAAAAATATTTTTAACCCAAATAGGTGAAATTAGATCATCTCCCACGGCACACCAGACTGTATCTCACGGCACACTAGTGTGCCGCGGCACAGTGGTTGAAAAACACTGGAATAGCCCAAGTGATGAAAAAGAGAGGACCTAAAATGGAACCTTGTGGAACACCGCTAGTATAACTAAAAAGGTTACTGACTGAATCTGAGGTAAACAAGCTACAGAAACACTTAAGTTACGTACATCACATTATGAAAAAAAACCTGCCGTATTTTTCGGACTATAAGGCGCACTTAAAATCCTTTTGTTTTCTCAAAACTCGACAATGTGACCAGTAGATGGCAGTCACACATAAGAGATACGTGTAGACTGCAATATGACTCAAGTAAACAACACCAACATTTTATATGTTCCATTGAAAATATAAAACATTACACACGGCGCTAAAATCTATCAAAATGTTTAAGTACGACTTTGGAAAGCTATGAAGCCGCACCGCTTTAAGGATTGTACTGTGCTTCAACATACGAGTATTATTATGGTGTGTGTATAAGGTAAAACATATTATCTGGCGTTTTGTTTCACAATATTATGCAAAACCAACTTTTCTTACCTTCTGGTACCTGTTGATCTTCATAAGTCCTGAAAATGTGTCCGCCTTTGTAGTCTGTGCCGAGAACGTAGTCTATAAGCTATCTTCTTGTTATGGGACATTCATCCTCCGCTGTTGCCATTTCTAATATAAAGTAGTGTAAAGTTCTTACTTATATCTGTCAGTAAACTCGCCATGAAAGCGCTAAAACATACCGGTGTAGTGAGTTTACATTATTCACCCAAGGAACTTTAGTTATTAGAGAGTTCTGGTCGGACGGTTTTTCACGGGACTAATTTCCGGCGTTGTTATTACACGTTGTTATTCCTGTTATTGATTTAAGTAAAGTCTGAATGTCAATAAAACAGTTAGCTCCATCTATTGACAGTTCTTCCACTCCCGTCCTTGCACGCTACACCGCTACAACAAAAATGACGGCGAAAAGACGCTGCCGAAGGTGAGCCACGTAAATAAGACCACCCACAAAACGGCACATCCTGACGCGACTGTCAGAAAAGGGCTTGAAGATGATCTGTAAAACATAATCTATGTAACATTTTGACCAAAGAACTACCATTACATTTTATGTAGACCACAAGGAAGTGTTTTACATTTAGAAAAAATAATAATAATATGACCCCTTCAATGCGCCTTTTGTATGAAAATAGACCTGACTAGACCCGCTCATCACTAGTGTGCCTTCTAATCCCGTGCGCCCTATGGTCCAGAAAATACGGTAGGACTCTTAAGGGGTGCATTGAGGAATGCCTCAGTTATGTACTAGTTTGAACCCCAGTGTTCTATGTTTGCTAGTAATGTTAAAATGTCAAAGCAAGGATGCCAATGGGTTTACAGTGGTCCAAGGTCTTCTATACAACAGGAAAACTCTGTTGTTTTCAAGAATTAGCTGCAAAAATCTTTGTCTGAAAACCCAGGGGACGGGGCCAATGTCATTCGAGTTAAACAGCCCTGTCGTAGAACAAATAACTTCAATTTTTTCAGAGCTTTACACTCCAGTCTGTCTGTTATTTTTGCAACTTGTTACTTTTGGTTGTGGCCTTGTTGGTCGTAAAATGTATTTAAACAAAAATAAAGAAATAGGGCAGTAGGGAAGTGCACAGGAAGCGTGGAGAAGGCTTTGCACGTTTAAAGGAGAACATTATCACAATTTCAGAAGGGTTAAAACCATTAAAAATCACTTCCCATTGGCTTATTTTAATTTTCGAAGTTTTTTTCAAAATTTTACCCATCACGCAATATCCCTAAAAAAAGCTTCAAAGTGCCTGATTTTAACCATCGTTATATACACCCGTCCATTTTCCTGTGACGTCACATAGTGATGCCAATACAAACAAACATGGCGCATAGAACAACAAGCTATAGCGACATTAGCTCGGATTCAGATTTCAGCAGCTTAAGCGATTCAACAGATTACGCATGTATTGAAACGGATGGTTGTAGTGTGGAGGCAGGTAGCGAAAACGAAATTGAAGAAGAAACTGAAGCTATTGAGCCATATCGGTTTGAACCATATGCAAGCGAAATCGACGAAAACGACACGACAGCCAGCGACACGGGAGAAAGCGAGGACGAATTCGGCGATCGCCTTCTAACCAACGATTGGTATATGTTTGTTTGGCATTAAAGGAAACTAACAACTATGAACTAGGTTTACAGCATATGAAATACATTTGGCAACAACATGCACTTTGAGAGTGCAGACAGCCCAATTTTCATCAATTAATATATTCTGTAGACATACCCTCATCCGCTCTCTTTTCCTGAAAGCTGATCTGTCCAGTTTTGGAGTTGATGTCAGCAGGCCAGGGAAGCTAGGGTCGATATTCTTCTCTTGATCATCTTCGGTGGCATAAGGGACGGTGTGAGCCAAGACATCCAGGGGGTTTAGCTCGCTCGTCTGCGGGAACAAACTGCCGCCATTGCTTGCTTGAATTGCTCACACTCTCCGGCAGATTCAATGGGGGTCTGGCGGCAGATTTCTTTGACTTTATCGTTGGAAATGCATCTGCTTTGAGTGTCGCAGGATATCCACACATTCTTGCCATCTCTGTCGTAGCATAGCTTTCGTCGGTAAAGTGTGCGGAACAAACGTCCAATTTCTTGCCACTTTCGCATCTTTGGGCCACTGGTGCCACCTGTGAAATCTAACCACCTGCCAGCTGTGTCTCGCCATCAGCACTGCCACGCCCCCGTCTGATGGTGCTCTGTCCTCAGCACCATGGACAGAGGCGGTGACCTTTGCTCATGCAGGCAGCGCTGGCCACATTTCCCTCCACACTTGTGTTTGCACCCCTAGTAAATAGCAGCATGGTGTACTTTATGTAATTAACAGTGTTCCCGGTCTATCCAGTAGAAGGAGTAAGTGCACAGGAACACGTGTGTACAGAGCTAACAGATAGATGATATTGCGACAGGAAAGAAAATAAAAAGTTGTCAGCAGACATGCAAGTTGTGTCAAATGGAAAAATTGTCCATAGGTTTTTCGTCCATATGTGATTGGCTGGTGAGCAGTTTTGATTTCGGAGCAGTGGTTCAAGGGGTTTTTTTAAATGTTTTTTAAAGGCTAAACAAGGGATGGAGAGAATTAAAGACTAAAAAGGTTGGTTCCCAGCCAATGCATCAACACGCAACCAGCAGAAAATGGCTGATAAATAGGAAGGTTGTGCCAGGAGAGGATCCGACGTAAGAACTGAGCCAAACAAATCATGTAAGTAAGAACATGATTTGCTGTGGTGCTGATGGGAGAAGCCAAAAGAGAAGAAAATAATGCCAAGAAATGACTAATTCCTTTCAAATGACACTGGGACTATTTGATGAATTGCATTCCCTCCCTCCCTCCCTCTCTCGTGGCTTCAGCTACATTGGTGTACAGTTCTGCACCCATCTTTATCACCCACTTACTTCACTGTGAATGTATCATCACCATCATAACTCAAGTTATGTATTGTAACGACCCTCTTGTGTTGTCATGTTCGACATTCCAGAGTCCATGAATGCACCTCGGACAATTAGGAATTGTGGATGCTTGCTGGTGTGGAGAGCGACAGAGCATCCTCATTGTGGCAACCTGACTGTTAAATGAAGGAGTTGTGTGATGAGTGCACCACAGGGCTAGTGACAGTGTGTGTGTGTTTCAACTGGGCGGCTGCAAATGAAAACAGTTCAGTTAGTAGTTTTTGTTTTGGCTTGTTTGATGTACAGTACTGAATATCACTTTATACTGTGTTCAAACTTTTACTAGAATATAGACTTTAGTAAAGGCTGGAACCCATTATGTATATTTACATATTTTATTATAGAGAAATATGCTTCACTATACAACCTTTTGTATTTTTGAACCCTGTTCAAGAACCAATCAAGTTTGTAAATCAAGGTTCCCACTTTGTTATTTCTGTTGATTTCCGATATCAGACGGATATAAAACTTTCAGACCAATATTAAACATTCAGACAGATATGTAATGATCTCACGTGATCTCCTCAGGATGCTTTTTATGCTAGCCCTGTTCTGGGCTGGATTTCAGTGCTTTGCGCTTAAAGGGGAACATTATCACCAAACCTATGTAAGCGTCAATATATACCTTGATGTTGCAGAAAAAAGACCATATATTTTTTTAACCGATTTCCGAACTCTAAATGGGTGAATTTTGGCGAATTAAACGCCTTTCTATTATTCGCTCGTGACGTTGTGACGTCACATCGGGAAGTAATCCGCCATTTTCTCACTTTCGTCGGTGATTTGTCAGAGGGTGTAACAACACGAACAGGGACGGATTCAAGTTGCACCAGTGGCCCAAAGATGCGAAAGTGGCAAGAAATTGGTTGAAATTTGTTCAAAATACGAGGGTGTGGGGAAAGCCGACGAAATGGTCAGTCGTTTGTTCCGCACACTTTACCGACGAAAGCTATGCTACGACAGAGATGGCAACCGTCCCTTATGCCACCGAAGATGATCAAGAGAAGAATATCGACCCTAGCTTCCCTGGCCTGCTGACATCAACTCCAAAACTGGACAGATCAGCTTTCAGGAAAATAGAGCGGATGAGGGTATGTCTACAGAATATATTAAATGATGAAAACGTTATTCATTAGTCGCGGTTTTACGTAAATTATTATACATAAACTGTGTTCACCAATAATTTAGCTTAAAAACATTTTTTTTTTTTTATTCATTCGAGTACATTCGGGTAGTCTTATGTAATGCAGTATTTTGTGTCTATTTAAATAAATAAATAAATAAATGGGTTGTACTTGTATAGCGCTTTTCTACCTTCAAGGTACTCAAAGCGCTTTGACACTACTTCCACATTTACCCATTCACACACACATTCACACACTGATGGAGGGAGCTGCCATGCAAGGCGCTAACCAGCACCCATCAGGAGCAAGGGTGAAGTGTCTTGCTCAGGACACAACAGACATGACGAGGTTGGTACTAGGTGGGGATTGAACCAGGGACCCTCGGGTCGCGCACGGCCATTCTTCCACTGCACCACGCCGTCTCTGATGGTATGGTTAACCTGAGTGCTAAAATCGTGGAAAAATATATGTTCTTAGTGCGCCTGAAATGGACTGTCTGCACTCTCAAAGTGCATGTTGTTGCCAAATGTATTTCATATGCTGTAAACCTAGTTCATAGTTGTTAGTTTCCTTTAATGCCAAACAAACACATACCAATCGTTGGTTAGAAGGCGATCGCCGAATTCGTCCTCGCTTTCTCCCGTGTCGCTGGCTGTCGTGTCGTTTTCGTCGGTTTCGCTTGCATACGGTTCAAACCGATATGGCTCAATAGCTTCAGTTTCTTCTTCAATTTCATTTTCGCCACCTGCCTCCACACTACAACCATCCGTTTCAATACATGCATAATCTGTTGAATGGCTTAAGCCGCTGAAATCCAAGTCTGAATCCGAGCTAATGTCGCTATAGCTTGCTGTTCTTTCCGCCATGTTTGTTTGTGTTGGCTTCACTATGTGACGTCACAGGAAAATGGACGGGTGTATATAACGATGGTTAAAATCAGGCACTTTGAAGCTTTTTTTAGGGATATTGCGTGATGGGTAAAATTTTGAAAAAACTTCGAAAAATAAAATAAGCCACTGGGAACTGATTTTTAATGGTTTTAACCCTTCTGAAATTGTGATAATGTTCCCCTTTAAAGACAGCCCCTTTTCTGATTTACCGTATTTTCCGGACTTTAAAACACGGTATATAGGCCGCACTGATTACATTTTAGAAGAAAAAAATAATTTTCCAAATGTTAGTCGCACTGGACTACAAGCTGAGGATATATAAATTGTGAAATTACTTATTTACACAAATATTTTGTAAATGTTGATTTACATACCTTAAATGTATCCAAACAGTGCATATCAGACGGCAAAAAAACTGGTTGATCAAACAAAACAGAAGTCACCGTCATGAACCCGCTGGCTCCAATCAGCTAAACAGACTCAGTAACTCCATGGTGACGTGTTGGTGAATTTAACTTAAACATAAACCACACAAAAAGGAAGTTAAGTAATACTAACACATCCATCCATCCATCCATCTTCTTCTGCCTATCCGAGGTCGGGTCGCGGGGGCAGCAGCCTAAGCAGGGAAGCCCAGACTTCCCTCTCCCCAGCCACTTCGTCCAGCTCTTCCTGTGGGACCCCGAGGCGTTCCCAGGCCAGCCGGGAGACATAGTCTTCCCAACGTGTCCTGGGTCTTCCCCGCGGCCTCCTACCGGTCGGACGTGCCCTAAACACCTCCCTAGGGAGGCGTTCGGGTGGCATCCTGACCAGATGCCCGAACCACCTCATCTGGCTCCTCTCGATGTGGAGGAGCAGCGGCTTTACTTTGAGCTCCTCCCGGATGGCAGAGCTTCTCACCCTATCTCTAAGGGAGAGCCCCGCCACCCGGCGGAGGGAACTCATTTCAGCCGCTTGTACCCGTGATCTTGTCCTTTCGGTCATAACCCAAAGCTCATGACCATAGGTGAGGATGGGAACGTAGATCGACCGGTAAATTGAGAGCTTTGCCTTCCGGCTCAGCTCCTTCTTCACCACAACGGATCGATACAGCGTCCGCATTACTGAAGACGCCGCACCGATCCGCCTGTCGATCTCACGATCCACTCTTCCCTCACTCGTGAACAAGACTCCGAGGTACTTGAACTCCTCCACTTGGGGCAAGATCTCCTCCCCAACCCGGAGATGGCACTCCACCCTTTTCCGGGCGAGAACCATGGACTCGGACTTGGAGGTGCTGATTCTCATCCCAGTCGCTTCACACTCGGCTGCGAACCGATCCAGCGAGAGCTGAAGATCCTGGCCAGATGAAGCCATCAGGACCACATCATCTGCAAAAAGCAGAGACCTAATCCTGCAGCCACCAAACCAGATCCCCTCAACGCCTTGACTGCGCCTAGAAATTTTGTCCATTAAAGTTATGAACAGAATCGGTGACAAAGGGCAGCCTTGGCGGAGTCCAACCCTCACTGGAAACGTGTCCGACTTACTACCGGCAATGCGGACCAAGCTCTGGCACTGAGCATACAGGGAGCGGACTGCCACAATCAGACAGTCCGATACCCCATACTCCCTGAGCACTCCCCACAGGACTTCCCGAGGGACACGGTCGAATGCCTTCTCCAAGTCCACAAAACACATGTAGACTGGTTGGGCAAACTCCCATGCACCCTCAAGGACCCTGCCGAGAGTATAGAGCTGGTCCACAGTTCTACGACCAGGACGAAAACCACACTGTTCCTCCTGAATCCGAGGTTCGACTATCCGGCGTAGCCTCCTCTCCAGTACACCTGAATAGACCTTACCGGGAAGGCTGAGGAGTGTGATCCCACGATAGTTAAAACACACCCTCCGGTTCCCCTTCTTAAAGAGAGGAACCACCACCCCGGTCTGCCAATCCAGTGGTACCGCCCCCGATGTCCACGCGATGCTGCAGAGTCTTGTCAACCAAGACAGCCCCACAGCATCCAGAGCCTTAAGGAACTCCGGGCGGATCTCATCCACCCCCGGGGCCTTGCCACCGAGGAGCTTTTTAACTACCTCAGCAACCTCAGCCCCAGAAATAGGAGAGCCCACCACAGACTCCCCAGGCACTGCTTCCTCATAGGAAGACGTGTTGGTGGGATTGAGGAGGTCTTCGAAGTATTCCCTCCACCGATCCACAACATCCGCAGTCGAGGTCAGCAGAACACCATCCTCGTCATACACGGTGTTGATAGTGCACTGCTTCCCCTTCCTGAGGCGGCGGATGGTGGTCCAGAATTGCTTCGAAGCCGTCCGGAAGTCGTTTTCCATGGCCTCACCGAACTCCTCCAATGTCCGAGTTTTTGCCTCTGCGACCGCTGAAGCCGCACACCGCTTGGCCTGTCGGTACTTGTCCACTGCTTCAGGAGTCCTATGAGCCAAAAGAACACAGACACTCGTAAACAAGTAAGCAACATTACATTCTGACAGCATGTACAGATATGCATGAAAACTCATGGGACGGTTTATTAAGTATGAATAGTTTTAGTTCTATTGTAAAAATTGCTTGGAGTGATGCATGAAGAATCCATACAAGTAGAAACACTATGGAAGACTAGAACACAGAAACGCCACTTGTACTTCCGGTTTAAAGCACCTAACGGAAGGAAGAACCGTAGACGATCACCCCCGCAGCACCTGCAGTGTGCGAACTCATCGAAAATATGGTGCCCAAAAAATAACACGCCTTTTCAGTTTCTCTGCTTGTGTTCAATGGAAACGATTTGTTGGACACAAAACATTATGACCGTTAGTGAAGAAAAAATAAATTAAATAATAATAATAATAATAATAATAATAATACATTTTATTTAAAAGGCGCCATTCTGGGCACTCAAGGACACCGTACAAAATCACAACAATAAAATAGAATTGGATAAAAACAACAACAACAACAACAAAGAGAAAAGAAAAGATGATTACAATGAAAAAGCAGTCAGGAATAGGTATGTTTTGAGTCTTGATTTGAAGAGGGATATTGAATCTAAGTTGCGAAGGGCTGGTGGCAAAAAGTTCCAAAGATGTGGGGCAGAGCGGCTGAAAGCTCGGGCACCCATGGTGGACAGTTTAAATAAAGGGACAGTGAGATGGATGGATGAAGAGGATCTTAGGGAACGTGAGGGCGTGGCGACAGGGATCAGGTCAGAGAGATATGATGGAGAGAGGTTATGAATGGCTTTGAAAGTGAGGAGAATTATTTTAAAGTGGATGCGATGTTTGATGGGTAGCCAGTGGAGTTGCTGCAGAACAGGGGTTCTGGTTCTGGTGATTATCCGGGCTGCAGAGTTCTGGAGAAGCTGAAGTTTGTGAAGTGACTTGGGAGGGAGACCAAACAGGAGAGAGTTGCAGTAGTCCAGGCGACAGGTGACCAGGCAAAGCCGCAGGCTCAAAGCGTAGGAAAAATAGGTGGTTTATAGTCCGGAATTTACAGTAGATACGGACAGTGCCCTAAAATGGGATTACACATGCTGTTGAAGTGCTTTGCTTCAAACATATTTATCTGGATTGTGTCTTTTTTATGAGCATGAATAATTCCAATCAGACAAACGGGTGCGAAAGCATATCTTCCATGTCAGACATAATGAATACATCTCATGACAGTAACACACGATTGTCTTTGTTCTGACACTAAATCTGTCTGCATCTCTACATGCGACCATTTAATGCACCGTGAGTCCGTTAGGCATGTCATATAGGCACATTGTTCGAAACAATGCACTTGCTTCAGGCAGCTGTTTGCTCTTAATATTTCACTAAAATGAGTTCATTTTCTCGTAACGGACCCGGATTTGTAATCATGGCGATGGGAATTTTTGGAAATGACAAATCTGTGGACAACATATCCAGCTGCCAAACTTGGATCGGACGCCAGATAGAACGGATCCAATTAATCTGACACATTGGACAACTATTTTATAATCAAGATGTCCTGTGATATTGGTTAGTCGGCGCAAAAACACAACTCAGACGTCACGTAGTGCAGTGGATTAAAGGACACCTCATTTAACAGTGTGTTCTCAATAACCTCTCTATAAGGGGCCTTCGCACATAGTGACAGAACAAATTAAACCTCTCTTGGTTACATTGCCAGGGAGTGATGTGGAAGAATATAATGACCATGTACTGAACAAGCAAATTACTGCAATACTTTCCGCCTTTCATTACCAATTGAACTGACAATTTACATGCAATTATTGGATAGTGTAAATACATGATTGTACAATATTAGTGTCTTCAAGGACTTAATGGGGGACCTAATTGCATATTTTACAATATTCATAGCCAACATATTCCCTTCTGTCACTGGGAAAAGTTGTATTTGATGAAAGTGCAAGTTTGATTGAGAAACAAACTGCAGTCTGCATAACTGGGTTATACTTGTATAGTGCTTTTCTACCTTCAAGGTACTCAAAGCGCTTTGACAGTATTACCACATTCACCCATTCACACACACATTCACACACTGATGGCGGGAGCTGCCATGCAAGGCGCTAACCAGCAGCCATCAGGAGCAAGGGGTGAAGAGTCTTGCCCAAGGACACAACGGACGTGACTAGGATGGTAGAAGGTGGGGATTGAACCCCAGTAACCAGCAACCCTCCGATTGCTGGCACGGCCACTCTACCAACTTTGCCACGCCGTCCCCAGTTAAATGTACACAGTCCGTTTTGGGTTGCAGCCTCGACAAAAGTGCATATTTCCATAGACGTTTGTACACTTTGGACACAACAAACTCTATACAGTGCTATATACCAAACAAACATCATCATCATCGGCGGTCACTCGAACGAGTATGACGATCCTCCTGGTAGGGGTGTATCCCTTTATGTTTAACGTGGGGAGACTGGTGCACAGACAGCCACCACACGATCCTTGACAGAATCGGGTCAGGGTCCAGTGGCATGGAGTCCAAGACGACTGGGGACCCTTTTCTGCTGCAGCCTTCTTCCGCCGTCGCAGCCGTTGTGGTAGTTCTTTAATCTACCGTCTTCCGCCTGCTCCGACGTTAAAATCTTCACTGTATCCCTGGCTAGGGGGCAGTCAGGTACTAGGCCGTTGCCAAGGGCCACCTGGGGTAACAGTAGTAAAGGGGTTAACCTACTAGTGCCCCAAGACCCCATAGAGGAGCCTCCACTGCCGGATGCACTTTAACGACATGCCCAGGACACAAACAAACATAATAAGGAATTGATGGATCCAAATCAAAGAGCTGAATTGTCCTTACGTAGACCCTCTGCCGAAACTTCTTCCTCATCCCGTTTCTTTAAAAATTTCATGAAAATGTGCCCGTAACTTTTTTGGAGTTCTGTTGCTTACTAACAGACAAACCAACAGCAACGATTACAGAACCTCCTGGCAGAAGTAATGCATGAAAAAGGGTTCAGTGTAGCTACCAGGTCATGTCTAGTTTTGGGTTTGTGGTTGTTTTCCTATGTTTGGCGTTTGCTTCCTGTTTGACGCTCCTATTTTGGGTTCCGTTTCCTGTGTTGTGCCTTACCTGCAGTAACTTGTCCACTGCCCATGAGCGCACTTTCCACACCTGCCTCTGGTTAGCGATTAGTGTTCACACCTGCTGCCAACGCTAATCAGAGACCTATGTAAGGCAAGCTCCCATCCCTCCAGGACCTGTTCTCCTCCAGGACCAGGAGGCTTGTGGGTCGAATCTTAGCTGACTCTTCTCACCCTGGACACAAACTAGTCTGCCCTCTCCCATCAGGCAGGAGACTACGGTCCATCCAGACCCACACCTCCCGCCACCTGAACAGTTTTTCCCCCTCGGCCATCAAGCACATGAACAATAACAAGATCTGATAGCTCAGTTACAGCTCTTTTTATTACCTATTCTGTGTTATATGTGTTTTATGTTGCACGATTGCACCAAGAAAAATTCCTAGTTTGTGAACCCGTTCTCAAACAATGGCAATAAAAACTATTCTGATTCTGATGTGTGTGTATATACAAACCCCAAAACCAGTGCAGTCGGCATGTTGTGTAAATCATAAATAAAAACAGAATGCAATGATTTGCAAATCCCTTTCAACTTATATTCAATTGAATAGACTGCAAAGACAAGACAAAACATTGGGGTATTTTGCAAATATTAGCACATTTGGAATTTGATGCCTGCAACACGTTTCAAAAAAGCTGGCATTAGTGGCAAAATAGACTGGGAAGGTTGAGGAATGCTCATCAAACACTTATTTGGAAAATCCCACAGGTGACCTGTCGACACTTTTTATTCTGCCTTCTCCTTGCTTCCGCTGCACACCAAGAAGATCAATCAACAAGGTAAAATGGATTTTAGTTTTTATTCTTAATCATTGTTGTGACCAATCAATCAATCAAATGGGGAGCCACAGCACACACACTAAGATGTACTGCTTTGGCCCTGTGCTATTCCTCGGCGGAGTATGCATGTCCTGTCTGGGAGAGATCAACCCATGCCAAGAAACTCGACCCATCACTGAACAACACCTGCCGCTTGATCACTGGTTGCTTGAAGCCTACCAACCTGAACAACCTACATCTCCTCGCTGGTATCGCCCCTGCAGACGTGAGACGGGAAGTTGCCAGCCGAGTAGAGTTCACAAAAGCTACCAGTGATGAACGCCACCCCCTCTATGGACGTAAACCCTCAGCCCAACGTCTGAAGTCAAGGAGAAGCTTCCTCAGCAATGTCCAGCCCCAAACAACATCTCGGGAAGAAACCAGACTCCAGCTATGGACACAAAGATTAGAGAAAGACCCCCCTCCTATTGACATGGGAATCCCCCCTTTTGAAGATCTGCCCCCCGGGTCAGAAACACCATGGGTCCAGTGGAAGACACTAAACCGCCTGAGAACAGGAACAGGGCGATCAAAAGCTGCTATGGCCAGATGGGGCTACAAAACCGGCCCAACCACCTGCGAATGCGGAGAAGAGGACCACACGATGCAGCACTGTCTTGTCTGTCCTCTGCTACTCAACCTGTGCAGCTTAAAAGATCTCGCAGAGTTCAACAACAATGCAAAAGACTGTGTAAAGAAATGGGAAACTGTCATATAACCACATGCTTCAAAGACACGAAAAAAAGAAGAATCAATCAATCAAATAGTATTTATATAGCCCTTAATCACAATTGTCTCAAAGGGCTGCACAAGCCACAACGACATCCTCAGCTCAGATCCCACATCAGGGCAAGAAAAAACAACTCAACCCAATGGGATACAATGAGAAACCTTGGAGGGGATGACAGATGTAGGGAATCCCCACACCCCCGGGCGACTGGTGCAATGGACGTCGAGTGGATCTAGTTAATAGTGTGAGAGTCCAGTCCGTAGTGGGGCCAGCAGGGGATCATCTTGAGTGGAGACAAGTCAGCAGCGCAGAGA
This sequence comes from Nerophis lumbriciformis, assembly GCF_033978685.3. Taxonomy (NCBI): domain Eukaryota; kingdom Metazoa; phylum Chordata; class Actinopteri; order Syngnathiformes; family Syngnathidae; genus Nerophis; species Nerophis lumbriciformis. The sequence continues at coordinate 14,844,916 of NC_084578.2, forward strand.
CGTCCCCAACTGATGCACAGATGAGTGGTCCACCCTGGGTCCGGACTTTGAACAGCTAGTGCCTCATCTGTGGTCACCTGATAACCTCTCCACACAGGAGAGGGGGGCATAGAGAAAAGAGACGGCAGATCAACTGGTCTAAAATGCCTATTCAAATACTAGCGTATACAAATGAGTTGTAAGATGGGACTTAAATGCTTCTACTGAGGTAGCATCTCTAACTGTTACCGGGAGGGCATTCCAGAGTACTGGAGTCCGAAAAAAAACTCTCTATAGCCCGCAGACTTTTTGTGGGCTCTGGGAATCACTAATAAGCCGGAGTTCTTTAAACGCAGATTTCTTACCGGGACATATGGTACAATACCATCAGCAAGATAGGATGGAGCTAGACCGTTTAGTATTTTATACGTAAGTAGTAAAACCTTAAAGTCACTGTGGAGGTTTCTTTCCTCCGGGTTCCTCGGACCACCAATCACCGACATGACAGCTCCTTTTCAGGGTTTAGAACACTATTTTATTTTTCAATCAAGTCTTTTTGTTTGGGCTTTTCCGCAAGTGTCTCTTCCTCTGTCTCTCTCTGGTTCGCGCTCCAGCTCCACCTCCACCCCTCTCTCCTCCCCGGCTGCTGCCTTTTAACAGAGCGACAGATGATTAGATAAGCAGGCCCAGGTGGGCAATCTACGCACCTGTCCCTGATCTTGCAGCCGGTCCTCGCACACCCCGCTTCGCTGCAGGTCCGCAGGCCACGGCCTCCTCCACAGTCACATCTTAAGTGCACAGGAAGGCTAGTATAGGCGTAATATGATCAAACTTTCTTGTTCTTGTCAAAAGTCTAGCAGCCGCATTTTGTACCAACTGTGACCTGGCTGTAAAAGTTAAGCAGTTTTGTCATTTGTAACGGTTTGTTCTTGTCAAAAGTCTAGCAGCCACATTTTGTACAAATCCTGTTTCCATATGAGTTGGGAAATTGTGTTAAATGTAAATATAAATGGAATACAATGATTTGCAAATCATTTTCAACCCATATTCAGTTGAATATGCTACAAAGACAACATATTTGATGTTCAAACTGGTAAACTTTTTTTTTTTTTTCAAATAATCATTAACTTTAGAATTAGAGGCCAGCAACATGTGACAAAGAAGTTGGGAAAGGTGGCAATAAATACTGATAAAGTTGAGGAATGCTCATCAAACACTTATTTAGAACATCCCACAGGTGAACAGGCAAATTGGGAACAGGTGGGTGCCATGATTGGGTATAAAAGTAGATTCCATGAAATGCTCAGTCATTCACAAACAAGGATGGGGCGAGGGTCACCACTTTGTCAACAAATGCGTGAGCAAATTGTTGAGCAGTTTAAGAAAAACCTTTCTCAACCAGCTATTGCAAGGAATTTAAGGATTTCACCATCTACGGTCCATAATATTATCAAAAGGTTCAGAGAATCTGGAGAAATCACTGCACGTAAGCAGCTAAGCCCGTGACCTTCGATCCCTCAGGCTGTACTGCATCAACAAGTGACATCAGTGTGTAAAGGATATTACCACATGGGCTCAGGAACACTTCAGAAACCCACTGTCAGTAACTACAGTTGGTCACTACATCTGTAAGTGCAAGTTAAAACTCTCCTATGCAAGGCGAAAACCGTTTGTCAACAACACCCAGAAACGCCATCGGCTTCGCTGGGCCTGAGCTCATCTAAGATGGACTGATACAAAGTGGAAAAGTGTTCTGTGGTCTGACGAGTCCACATTTCAAATTGTTTTTGGAAACTGTGGACGTTGTGTCCTCCGGACCAAAGAGGAAAAGAACCATCCGGATTGTTATAGGCGCAAAGTTGAAAAGCCAGCATCTGTGATGGTATGGGGGTGTATTAGTGCCCAAGGCATGGGTAACTTACACATCTTTGAAGGCGCCATTAATGCTGAAAAGTACATGCAGGTTTTGGAGCAACATATGTTGCCATCCAAGCAACGTTACCATGGACGCCCCTGCTTATTCAGCAAGACAATGCCAAACCACGTGTTACATCAACGTGGCTTCATAGTATAAGAGTGCGGGTACTAGACTGGCCTGCCTGTAGTCCAGACCTGTCTCCCATTGAAAATGTGTGGCGCATTATGAAGCCTAAAATACCACAACAGAGACCACGGACTGTTGAACAACTTTAGCTGTACATCAAGCAAGTATGGGAAAGAATTCCACCTAAAAAGCTTAAAAAATGTGTCTCCTCAGTTCCCAAACGTTTACTGAGTGTTGTTGAAAGGAAAGGCCATGTAACAAAGTGGTGAACATGCCCTTTCCCAACTACTTTGGCATGTGTTGCAGCCATGAAATTCTAAGTTAATTATTATTTGCAAAAAAAAATAAAGTTTATGAGTTTGAACATCAAATATCTTGTCTTTGTAGCATATTCAATTGAATATGGGTTGAAAAGGAATTGCAAATCATTGTATTCCGTTTATATTTACATCTAACACAATTTCCCAACTCATATGGAAACGGGGTTTGTACCAACTGTGACCCGGCTGTAAAAAATTAAGGAGTTTTGTCATTTCTAACGGTTGAGTGCACCACAGGGCTAGTGACAGTGTGTGCACGTATGCAGGACGGCTAAAAAAAGTTGTTGACTGTCTTTTTCATTGTGATGTATTGTTTATTTTCGAAACTACGCTTCTAGTTTTCTGTTTATTAGCTTGCAACATCTTTTTTACCGATGCTTATCCTGAGGCGTAAACCCACCACCGCGCCTCAACAATAGTTGTCAGGTTTGTAATTTTGAGAAAAACTGCCAAAAGCAGAAATGTGAGTCGGTATCAGATGTAGTTAGAGGGCTTTGTATGAGCAGACTGCCGGATTGTCTGAGGTTGGGAAGAGTGTGCATAAAGTCTTATGTTGTTACGCACTCCATAAAACTCTCAGCATGCCAGCCGTACTCATCCCCAGGCTACAGTTGAACTTTTTTTTTTTTAATAAGGTCAGAAACAAATCTGTTGAAGTCATCTTGTGATATATGTAAACACTTTTAGGGGTGGAGGGAAAGAGCCACTTCCTATGGCTCGTGTTTTCCTGTCTTCCATGCTCTTTTATTCATGCGGTGTTACAGAGAGCAATCTCGTGTGCCTCAGCTGCTGCTTCAACCGCCAGCAGCTTTTCATCTTGCCTGGAAAAGTGAGCACTCCCGTGTTTATCTCTGATCCCTTGAATATGAAGACTTAGGCTAGAAGTGCGAGGTATAAGGGTTGGGGATGCTCTGTCGTAGACAAAAGAGTTGGGTAGATCAGAAGGCAGAGTTTTACTGACAAAAGCCTCAGTCTAGTGCATATCTAGGACATTATGGATTAGTGACTGAAAGACACTGCTCTCTACTTCACTTGTTAAGCTTCCCCCTCCCAACATCGCTCGGTCAACCTGATTTTCTTCATTTCCCATCTCACAGGGCTCTTTTTTTCTTTTTTTTCCGCCCCAACTTTAATTAGTTTTACCGCATGCCGTAAGAAAAGTTGGTGCTCTTTCAGGTGATAAAACGCCACTGAGCTTAGTCAGGGTTAAGAGAGTCGAGGTCAAGTGTGGACTCCTGGGGCTTTCGATCAGACCGTAGAAAAAAAAGTAATGAGAAGGAAATCCCTGTCATGATGGATAGAGGAAAGGATTAAGAAGGGAGAAACTGTGTCCATCATCTTCATAATTTTATGCAGCTATGGTAAAGTTGGTGCTGTGTCAGGTTCAAACACCGCTGACATCTAACAATCAGACAAGAAGCAAGGAAACATGCAGAAACAGAGTTCAATTTAGCTCGAGGAGACACATGTTTTGGGCTGTACTCTAGTTACAGATCCAAACTACGTTCTAAAAAAAAGCTCACGTGCCTCCTCTATTTATTAGGAAATGGCCCTATTACATCAGGTGACTGAGGGAAGCGGGGTAATCTCGACAACTCCAGTAAGACGCAATATCTGGTTATACAAAAATGCAAATATGTTGACACTTGGTGCAATCGCCCAGTCTCTGCTTTGTCTGGTCTTGGAACAAAATATTCGGCCTTGGCAGCCAGCAGGCCGAGTCTGGTGCCATCGCCCAGTATCTGCTTTGTCTGGTCCCGGAACCCAAATATTCGGCCTTGGCAGCCAGCAGGTCGAGTCTGGACACAACACTGATAAAGAGGCTAGCAATCTTTCGGATTGCTAGCTATGCACAAATACAAAAATACCATTTCAGCACAAATTGCCAATACTTATTCTAACATGCTGTTTGACGATTTCAGCTCCGTCACTGTTTGTTTTGCGGACACTTCATAAAGTTGTTTTCAAAAACAATTACTACACTGAGGTCCCGCTCAGCAAAATGTGGTGTATAACACAAATCCTGTAAAAAGACAGGCCAAATAAAAACACCACCAAACAGTAAAACTGTTTTTTTAGGTTAGTTTTTTCTGCTTTGGCTGGCCGGGCGTGACTTGTGAACTACCGTCCTGTATTCCAATTTGTATTTGACCTGGAGTGGCAAACCAACTCATTAGGTAACATTTTTCCCGTGGAATAAAGCAACCCCTGGGTTAGGGATGTCAGGAAAATATTTTAAGCAGATATTTGAGCCTTGTTTTATGCACACATCTCCGGTTTGTTTTTGGCATAACTGGTAAAAGCTGTTGACAATCTCCAACAGAGAAAACAGCAAGTTGTTTTTTTTTTACAACATGGTTCTGCAGAAAAAGTCGGCAGGCCAAGTCGTTTGGTCTTTGCCGGAAAGTAGTATTCCACTGAACCCTACTACCCATTTCGAGCTCCTGGTGTGGAGTCCGACTGTGTAAATCGGAGTAGCAGGTTCCTGGCTGCCTGCAATTCTACAGTGAACTTGGACCATGCCTGCTCGACTCCATAACCTGGGACATCCTGGATGCAGTTTTCTCATAGCTCATTCATCTGAGCTTAGATCAGGGGTGTCTAACGTACGGCCAGTGGGCCGGATCAGGCCCGCAAACTGGTTTTATGTGGCCCGCGAGATGAGTTTTCAAAGTATAAAAGAAACTGCTCATCTAAATGTGTCCACTGGGTGTCGCAATAACAACTCTGTTGGGCAAGCAAACGCTTGATACCGAGGCCAAGCAAGAGGTACGCAGTAAAGCGCATATATCTATGGTAACGCGTGGCTGTGGTTCCTCCCCTCGAACAAATGAAACGCAAAACGTGCAGTTTTTGGTCTTCTGCTTCGAATGCATTGTTCTTTGGCACCCTCATTGCCGCTAAATGTCTCTGTCAAAAATGACTCAGCCATCTTCAACAGTTTCTACCTCTGTGTGTGTAGTTTGTTGAGTTGGCACAGGATTAATACCTGGACATGACAAATTATGTATTTGACACCTATAAGTTAGAGACAAGCAGTAGAAAATGGATGGATGGAGTCTTGGCGAAGCAGTGTTGTCTGCAGTAGGCAGCGAGCTGTTCAACATGTATATCCATGACCTGCCTGCAACTCAGTCAAAGAAGTATGGCTATGCAGATGATCTGGCCATCCTACTTAGTAAGCCATCCTGGGAAGCAGCAGAACAGGGCCTCTCTGAGGACATGAACACCCTGTCCTCATACCTGAGGAAATTGCGTCTCAAGCTCAGCATGGATAAGACAACATCTTCAATGTTCCACCTCAACAACATGGAAGCAGCCCGTGAGATGAACATCATGGTGGATAATGCCCGGTTACAGTCCCAGCCCGTTCCCACGTACCTCGGTGTGAAGCTTGACAGAACACTGACATTCAAACAACACCTGCACAGTGCCAAGGTAAAGACAAGTGCCAGTTCCGCCCTAAAACCGCACCACATGGGGAGCCACGACGAAGACACTGCACATGTCCACGCTGGCCCTGGTGTTCTCAGCCGCCGAGTACTGTGCCCCGGTTTGGTGCCGTAGCCCCCATGTGAAGAAGTTGGATGTCGCCCTCAACAGCGCCCTGCGGACCGTCTCTGGGTGCCTGTGAGGGACTCCAGTAAACAAACTGCCCGTCCTCGCTGGCATCGCCCCGGTAAACATCAGATGAGAAGCAGCCACACTGGCCCTCTCCCGAAAGCCACAGACCAGCGAATCCCACCTCCTCCATAAGATCGTCACAGAAACACCACAACGCGTGCGCCTAAAGTCAAGGCGCCCCTTTGCCATGCAAGCCCACGAGCTGCTCAGCACAACATCAGCTGATACTTCCAAGGCCACCTGGGCCAAGACGAGATGGAGAGAACAGTGGAAGTTAGCAGAACCATCTAGGCTGCACCACTACATCGATGACCCCACAGTCGTCTCCGGCCAGGAACTGCCCCGGAAGCAGTGGACAACCCTCAACCGCTTGAGGACCGGCGGAGCAGCGATGAAGAGGTGGGGACTTGCGGATGTTGCCTCCCGCGAGTGTGGGGACCCAGTCCAGACAGTAGAGCACATAGTCACTAGTTGCCCCAAACACCAGCCACCAAATGGCAAACAAGGTCTGATTGACCTGGACGATGACACGTTGACCTGGCTCGCCTCAACAGAGCTGAAAGTCTAAAGACACACAACAGAAGAAGAAGAAGAGGGACAAGCAGTAGAAAATGGATGGATGGAGTCTTGGCGAAGCAGTGTTGTCTGCAGTAGGCTGCGAGCCAGGCATTGTCGTGACTCGGCTGGCAGTCACAAGCGTTCCTCAGAGTGGGAAACCACAGGAACTTTTGGACCTCTTTGGCATCAGTGCTAAGCAAATAGTCAAAACTGTGCGTCAAACATTTGCCAACTAAGGATAATACATAAATGTTTTCATTAATGTTCTCCTTTCTATCCAACTTACCTGACAGTGTGCTAACTCCTAGTGTCAGTTTAAGACGATTTAATTAGGTGCTGTCACATTCATTTGCTGATGGAAAATGCAGTAAGATGACACTTCATACTTCATTCTACTCATTCCACAACATGCTGTTGTTGCATTCCATCTTTTTGTCTTCTTCACATTGTGTTAAGAGGAAGTAGTTGTGGCGTTTTGAAGAGAATTTACTTTTTGAACATAGAAAACTAGTGTTGTTCAGTTCGATGCCGTTTTGCTGATGTGCTGAATTAAACAAAATTATTCCCCCCAAAAAATGGATGGATGGATGGATGGAAGTTTGTTCAATCCCAGATAGGCTGTGACTTCATGTTTATTGGCTTTGTAGATACACTAAGACGACGTTTGAGTTTGTTGTGTTTTTAAAACCGCACACATTTCCTCAGAATTTGAAGTGTTTTGTCAGAAGGATTATTTGCGATTTGTACATTTTCAGAATGTGCTTGTTCTATTTTTTGGCCAAAGTAAAACAAAAGAAAACAATCTGAAGTTGTTTTTAAGTTATCGTGCCGTGATTTTACCAGTCCGGCCCACCTGGGAATAGATTTCCCTCCATGTGGGCTCTGAGCTAAAATGAGTTTGACACCCCTGGCTTAGATGGTCGCCACCGGTTGTGATGAAGTCAACTGCTGTACAGGTTCTAAAGCCCTCATGCCAAAGTGGACATGTTCCTCTCTAAGTGCTGCCGAGGTCTGCTCCTCCAACTATGGCTGAACCTGATGCGGTGTCCATGCGTTCTGGTGCTCTGCCGATGCCTACTTGTTGGGTCCTGTTGATACTAATTCACCTGATGAGAGAATCCAAACGCTGGGGGTGCCCGTGCCTGACCCTCTGATGCTGCCCAGCAACGGTCGCACCAATCTGAAGTGAAGTCTGCGGCTCCCATGACGAGGAATATTACATTTTCAAAGTTATGGATATTGACAACCGACTTTGAGTCTTTATTGACCTGCTGTCCCGCTTCGGTAACTCTGCTCATTGTTCATGATTGCTCTAATGAGACGACGTGATGCCAATCCGAACAGAACAAAAAAGATTCCTCTTCAGTCTGCTGGGTAAGTGTGGGATACTGGTGTGGATTATAGCAGTCATCTGCCGGGGTTGTCCTCCAGCATCAAGAGTTCCAGTCAACTATTTGCCTCAAATACCTGTATTAGCAGCACATGCAAACAAAATAACATAATCTTCATACACAATTATATTATTTTCTTAAAATTGTCTTTTCACCGGCCAGATCGAGTCCACCTGACTTTTGGGGCAGCTCAGTGCATACAACCCGTTTGACTTTTGTTTAAACACACCTCTTCTTCTTCTCCTTCGTCTATGGCGCAACATTAAAGAACATCTCCCTCCCGGATCTCCTCTTGCTGGCCCAACTCAAAAACATCATCAGTGGGGAAACGGCAAGAGATTTCAAATGACTGGTCAACAAGCAAACTGTTTGAATGACAGACGCAGACACTAATTTATTCCACGCAATTGGTACCAAATGTCAAAATTAAAAATATTCACTTCAATAGTAGAAGCATGTATGCCAACCTCGACATCAGCAAACAATATTTGGGACGAGTCAAGTATCCTTTGAAAGTAATAACAATCTCAGTGAGTGGGATTATTGCAGAAAGGGGCAAAGACTTTGGAATAAACCTAACTACATTAAAATAAATAAGTGGAAGTGGATGTAAAAAAACACCTGGACTATAAAATAGTAAACAATAAGTAATGTACTATTGATCACACACTAGAATGCATCACTATAGAAAATTGTAAAACATGTGATAGTAAGCTGCATATACAGAACACCAAAGTCAAGCATAGAGTATGTAAATGCAGGACTACATCCAAGTAACGTTCACAGATTAAAACCTCAAAGGAACTTTAACATTGATCTTCTGAATCCAAAGAATATAATTGATGACTTCATGCAGTATCATCGGCGGTCACTTGAAGCGAGTATGACGATCCTCCTGGTAGGGGGGTATCCCTTTATGGAGGATGCCTTTGCGTGACTTTGTTTAACGTGGGGAGACTGGTCACCGCACAATCCTTGACAGATCCGGGTCAGGTACCAGTGGCATGAAGTCCAAGACGACTGGGGATCCTTTTCTGCTGCACCCTTCATCCGTCATCGCAGCCGCTCCAAAGGGTTCGCAGTCATCCTCTGCCTGTTCCGCCGTTGAGGTCTTGGGTTGTTATTTCCCCATAACTGGGCCCACATGGATGTGGGGGTGCCTTCGTCCGCCATCGCAGCCGTTGTGGTGGTTCATACATCTACCGTCTTCCGCCTGCTCCGCCATTGAGGTCTTCACCGTATCCCTGGCAAGGGGGCAGTCAGGCACTAGGCCTTTGCCAAGGGCCACCTGGGGTAACAGTAGTAAAGGGGTAAACCTTCTAGTGCCCCAAGACCCCATAGAGGAGCCTCCACTACCGGATGCACTTTAACCTCCACTGCCAGATGCACTTTAACCGTTGTGGTGGTTCATACATCTACCGTCTTTCGCCTGCTCCGCCGTTGAGGTCTTCACCGTATCCCTGGCTAGGGGGCAGTCGGGTACTAGGCCTTTGCCAAGGGCCACCTGGGGTAGCAGTAGTAAAGGGGTTAACCTCCTAGTGCCCCAAGACCCCATAGAGGAGCCTCCACTGTTGGATGCACTTTAATGTCATGCCCAGGACACGCATTATACAGAATATACAATGTACAATTGACAATACAGAAGCAGTATTGACTTTTCTGTCAATGTTGGCAGTACCATGAACCCATGAATCTATTAACTTTGAATACATCAAATAGACTGAGGAGAATAATCCACCTAAACTCAACTGATGACCTGAAATCTATCATCTGGCAGTTGAATTTGGAGCTTTTCAACACCATAGAAAGCATAAACTACAACTGCCATGCTTCTGACTGCCCTACCAGTTGTGCAGTTAACCGAGTGCCACTTCAAATATCTCATCTTCTGTATGTTTATTGGAAAACTCCACGACAAGAGACAAATAAATCAAATATAACAAAAAACCATGCATCATCATCAATCTTGATTTTAAAGTCAATGGAATCACAATCAGGACAGCTAAAATTACATTAAATCTTGTAAGCATTTCAAACACATGTATCTTTTTTTTAGAATGCCAAATGCCCATTACTTGAACAGTGGACTCCCTAAAGGTCATGGTAGAATCATTTATATAGCAGATTTCTATAAAAGACCACTGCCCCAGAGTGCTGTACAGATTAAAACAGAAATCACTGTCGGAGGCAGATATTTACATATATCCGTATTTAAGTGTTACTTCTTTAATTTCATAATCATATTACAAAACAGCTAGTGTTTTTCTTCCAATTGTGGTATTTTGGTTGTCTGCAACTATGGGCATGTGTTTGGGCTGAAAAGACAAGACAGCGAGGGAGGGAGGGAGAGAGACTTTATAGAATAGAACGTTTCCATTTCTGGGGGCAGACCATTTTAGCTGCATTATTGAATGTTCTATGCTGGACTGGTCCCATTTATATTTACAAAGCTTTGCAAATACATTACAAAATACCTATTATGTCTCTGGTGGTTCTTTTACTCAGCTTTAAGTGTCGTAAAGAGCTTGGGAGCGACGACCAGAAACTTGAATTCCCTGAGAGGAATAACTGGTCCAAACGCAACATCACAAATACAAAACAATCTATAAAACACAGTTAAAAATGGATAAAAAGAAAAAGATAAAAATTACCATACATATGTCTAGCTCAGCTTGTGTTAAACGCCAGCGCAAATAAGGGAGTTTTTAATGAGGATTTAAAAGTATCGAGAGATGTTGCCCTTTTGTGATTCAGAGGGAAGGCGTTCGAAAGTTTAGGGCCTGCAACTACAAAAGCCCTGTCTCCTCTGGTCTTCGGTCTCGACCTTGGGCATTCTAAAAAGCACTGGTCAGATGAGGTTAGAGCTCTGACAGGGCTGTGCAGAATAAGTAGGTCAGATATGTATGGTGGAGCCAGCCCATGGAGAGATTCAAAAACATATAATATAATTTTGAACTGAATTCTAAAAACAACAGGCAGCTAGTGGAGAGAAACCAGGACAGGGGTGATTTGCTCATGTTTCCTCGTTCCTGTGAGCAGGCGTGCAGCTGCGTTTTGGACCAGTTGTAAGCGCCAAGTGGGAGACTGACTGATGCCAATGTATAAAAAGTTACAGTAGTCCAAGCGGGATGTTTGTTTCAAACTGGTTTATGGGCAGGTAAGATTTGACCTTCTGGAGTAGTCTAAACCGGAAGAAGGTCACTTTTACCACTGATTTTGTCTGGTAAATTTAAAAGAGTTATTACTAAAAACACCAAGACTTTTTGCATAAGAGCGACAGTAGGACTGTAGTGGACCAAGAGCAGTGTGCAGGTCAAATTAATAGACATCCAGTCTTTTACTTCTCGTAGACACTAAAGTAGAGCTTCAGGTGAGTCGGTTTTGGAATTAAAAGGTAAGTAGATCTGGACATCATCTACAAAAAAATTAAAGGGGATTTCTTAAAAATTGATCCCAATGGCAACATGTAAAGGAAGAATAAAACTGGGCTCAAAATTGATCCTTGATGCACCCCTATGTTGGAGGGACCCTTTTAGTGGAAAAATGTCCAAGGTTTACAGTAAAAGACCTGTATGTCAGATAAACTTGGAACCGCTTTAGGACAGTGCCTTTTAAGACTAAACAAGATTTGAGATGAGATATGAAAACATTGTGGTCAACAGTGTCAAATGCTGCTGTCAGATGTGAAAGCCCCAGCACACGAGCCACCAGCGTCAGCTATTAAAAGAAGGTCATCAAAATAGCGGTCTCTGTGCTGTGAAGAGATTTAAAACCTGATTGGAATTTTTTGCAAATCTCATTTAAAATAAAGTGGGACTGCAGTTTAGTATAAATCACCTTCTCCAGTATTTTTAAGAAAAATGGCAATTTAGAAATTGGCCTGTTATGTTTTTTGGTTTTTTTTGAAAGAGGTTGTACTACTGCTTGTTTCAAGCAACACGGAACGCTACCCAAACTAAGTGAGCAAATAATCATGTTTAATACATGCGGCCCAATAGAGTCAAACATGTTTTAAGCATCTGCTAGGGAGTCTTTCAAGGGGGCACTCAGAGGGTCTTAGACTTTTGACAATCTTTGATAGTTCAGACAGTGATACAATATTTAAAATCACTAAAAGCAACTACAGTTGCTTTTAGAGAGGAAGAGAGCTTGGGTCTGGAGTAGCATAAAAAGTACTTGACTGAAGGTTTAAGATTTTGTCAATAAAAAACAGAAAATGTGTCACACGGAGAAGCAGATGAGGCAATAGCAGAAAATGCAGGTGGATTTTTAATCCTGTTTAAAACATTACAAAGCGCCTGGGGTTTGTGACACTTGTTCGAAACAAGGTTAGACATCTATCCATCCATTTTCTACCGCTTGTCCCCGGGGTCGTGGGTGGTGCTGGGGCCTATCCCAGCCATTCTTGCCAACCTTGAGACCTCCAAATTCGGGAGATTTGGGGTGGGGGGGTTGAGGGTGGAAGGTTGAGGTGGGCGGGGTTGAATTGTCCATCCTTGTTTTACTCTCTGTCACTATTTTTCTAACCATGCTGAACACCCTCTCTGATGATGCATTCTGCTTCGTCTCCTTGTTGTGTGCGCAGTTGTGCACTGCACTCTCTAAAAGCCGTAGATGTTATTGTCACATATGCATGTACAGTAGATGGCAGTATTGTTCTGTTTAAGAGTGTCACAACATTGCTGTTTACTGCAGACGAACTGCTTTACGGTAGACGAAAACGTGACTGCTGTTGTTGTGTGTTGTTGCCGCGCTGGGAGGACGTTAATGAAACTGCCTAACAATAAACCCACATAAGAAACCAAGAACTCGACCTCGATCATTCTGCAGTTATAACGTGATTGGGCAGGCACGCTGTTTATATTGTGGGAAAGCGGACGTGTAAACAGGCTGTCGACACGTCACTCAGGTCCGCATGGAGCTGGAGGGGGCGTGGCCTCCAGCTCCACCTGAATTTCGGGAGATTTTCGGGAGAGGCGCTGAATTTCGTGAGTCTCCCGGAAAATCCGGGAGGGTTGGCAAGTATGATATATATATATATATATATATATATATATATATATATATATATATATATATATATATATATATATATATATATATATAAATAAAATAAAGACTTGAATTTCAGTGTTAATTTATTTACACATATACACACATAACACTCCTTTCTACTCATTGTTGTATTTGAAAGAGCAATGCTTTGCAGCCAGTAGCACAGCCTTTGAAGGAGCATAGGTATGGGCAGTGTATTATTCTGGGTTGGAGTCAATAACCAGGCGAGGTGACGAAGTTACGTCTCTTTACTTCATACTTCAGAACCGACTCCCACACTTGCCGTCAGGGTGCGCAATACAGCGCAAATCGTTGGCCAACCACAGAACACTATACGGTATAGCGTTCTGTGGTTACTTTTTGGTTGGCTAAGCGGACGTGACGACAGGCTGTCCTCACTCAGGTCCGCACGGACCTTGAGGGGCGTGCCTTAAGTCCGCTGGAAATCGGGAGAAATTCAGGAGAATGGTTGTCCCGGGAGATTTTTGGGAGAGGCACTGAAATTCGAGAGTCTCCCAGAAAATCCGGGTGGGTTGGCAAGTATGATCCCAGCTGCACTCGGGCGGAAGGCGGGGTACACCCTGGACAAGCCTCCACCTCATCGCAGGGCCAACACGGTAATTTAGTGCTGCCAATCAACCTATCCCCAGGTCTTTGGAGGTGGGTACCTGAAGGGAATCCACGCAGTCATGGGGAGAACCTGAAAACTCCACACAGAAAGACCCCGAGCTCTGGGTTTGAACCCAGGACCTTCCTTTTGTGAGGGATACGCATGTATTGAGAGTTTGCTCCTTTAACAGCCTTTTAGTAATTGGTTAAGCAGTCTCTTAGCGTCCCCAGCGAAGCATGAAGATGATCTTTTTTTCGCTTTCTTTCCGCACAACGACATTCGCGCCTGAGCGCACGAGTACTGTCATTAAGCCATGGCTCTCCAGCGGGCTTTGGTCGCCTATTAATGAAGGGAGCAATCGAGTCCAGAATGTCGCTGCAGGTGGAATTAAATAGGTGGATCATGTCATCAATGTCCGTGTTGAATGAGGTGAAATTAGCGTGGAAGTACGGTGCAAAAGTGTTAAAAACAGCAGAAAAAAGAGCTGCTGTAAGGACGCACAGTTTACTCTTTGGCCATGCCTACACTAAGTCGTTTAACCCCTTAAACGAATAATTATTTAGCCTAAGCCCCGTTTCAGCCACACTAAACCAGCGTTTAAGGTCCCCCTCCTCGGACAAATTTTTACACGGTTAAGTCAGCCGTGTAATTCTTGAATCTCCCGCACTTAGCTTTGTATGGACTCATTGATCGTTTACAAACTGAGTTCGGAGAGGAAGTGACGCCAGAAAGACCTCGCCCACACAGGAAGTGACGTCACAAAGAACGCGTCACAGCCAGCTTCATAACAAAGCTCGGAGCTAACCACGGCAAATATGAAGGCGAGTCATCCAGACATACCCGTGTTTCTCCTTCTTCTACAAGTAAAGACGCTTGTGGAAATCACACATGAATACCTTAAGAGAAAGTGATTGCAGCTATTTGGGATACAACACTTCTCAGACAGCAAAAGAACTTTCGAATGTCCGGCCGGATTAGCTGTGATGCTACTTAAGCAGACTGCATCAGTTATTGTCCGCCATGTATGTCGCGGACTCGACGTCTCGGTCCAGAGTATATAGTCACCAAAAAGGAATGGACAATGAATGTGAAGGCAAAAGAGAGAGGAGTGTCCTGACCAAATATCTAGATCCCTAGTTTGATTAATGTAAAATGCTCTTTATCACATTGTTTACGTGTCTAATAAAGATTTGATTAGGGCCCCACAGCACACTGGATTCCAGTTCATTGAAACACCACAACACTGGATATTGTTCAGTTAAGTTAAATTTAAGAACTTGCACACAAAGCAACACAAAGCGTACTCGGTCACGTTGCGCCGTCGGACGGAGGAGGGCGGGGGTCTTAAACGGTGGCATTGTTGTGTGTGGACACGGATAAGGTTAGGTGTGAATTACCCTGGATAACCAGGCCGGGCATCGTGAGAGCAATCAAAACTTGAAAATGGTCTGAAACACCTGCGTTTCTAATGTCTTTTAAGGTGACCATTAGACCCTATGGTCCCTCCCTAAAGTTAAAGTCCCTAAAGAAAATGGACAATTTTTGATTTTTGTAAAAAAGTGCCCATTACGTGAGTGTAGAGCGTGGTATTTAGACAAATGGACTACAGGTCCATCTCAACAAACCTGTTTCGTTGTTACCCACTCATCAGAATATTTCATAAGAATGTGCTTTACCATCGCTAATATACAGAGTGGTTTACGTAAAGGTAATGGGCTAATCTGCCTAATCTAATTTATGCAGTGCGGACTTAAACGACAGTTTAAGTATTGCACAAAAGGGCTTTGTTCCTGTGGCGGCATGAGGGTACGAGTTAATTTCGTTTGAGTGTGGAAAGCAGATAATCAGGAACTTTTCTTTGAGACATAGGTTGCATCTTTTACTGGAACTGATGTACGGCTTGTGTGATGATAGTATGCGCCAGGGAGTAGAGTGTTCAATGTTGTTGTCCTTCAGGTTCCAGACGAATGCTTGCCAACCCTCCCGAAGTTTCCGGGAGACTCACAAATTTCAGTGCCTCTCCCGCTTTTGGAGCTCAGTGCGCAACTGCACACACAACAAGAAGGAGATTATTATATATGTGTCTGTTATCCATAGGTTTTTCTACAACCCATACAGTAGGCAGTCCCGGAGCTATTGCTCAGCGTGTGTTTATTCCAGCCGGCACGTTAATACACTGACACACAACATCCGGATTCCCATTATGCATTGCTTCAAAACTACGGCAAGTAGTAATGTCCAAAAACATAACAGAGACGAAGCAGAAGAACGAAGAAGAGACAGTCATGGCGACGACGAGTAAGAAGAAGTACGCTTCCAAGTTCCAAAATGATTGGAAACAAGAATTTCAGTTTATTCAGGACAGCTCGAAGAGGAAGGAGTATGCTAGGGAGAGATGGAAGATTCCAGACTCTGGTGCATTTGATGAAGGCACTTTTGTGCGTGCCACACAGCAATGCATCATCAGAGAGGGTGTTCAGCATGGTTAGAAAGGTAGTGACAGAGAATAGAACGAGGATGGACAATTCAACCCTAAACTCACTCCTTTCTTGCAAATTGAATTTTACATATATTGCCCATACCTATGCTCCTTCAAATGCTGTGCTACTGGCTGCAAAGCATTGCACTTTCAAATACAACAATGAGTAGAGGAGTGTTATGTGTGTGTATATGTGTAAATAAATGAACAGTGAAATTCAAGTATTTATTTTATTTATATATATATATATATATATATATATATATATATATATATATATATATATATATATATATATATATATATATATATATATATATATATATATAAGAAATACTTGAATTTCAGTGAATTCTAGCTATAAATATACTCCTCCCCCTTAACCCCGCCCGCCCCGCCCACCTCAACCCCAACAACCCAATCTCCTGAATTCTGAGGTCTCAAGGTTGGCAAGTATGTCCAGACGTGCTTGCTGAGTTCGGTAGAATGTCTGCGTTTAGCGAGGCGGAATGAGGCGGTGTGGTTCTTATATCTTGTTTTGAAGTTGGTTTCTGGTAGTCCAATGTACGTGTCCGTCTTGTTGTTGTCTTTGCCCCCAACTGTGGCTTGGTGAATGACTGATGATTGTAGGCAGTTTCCAACAAATTGGCAAGCTCTTTTGTCTGCAGTTGCATATCTTGTTTGCTTCTGATGTAGTTGCGGTGGTGGTATCGTTTAACCTGACTCTCGCCAGATCCTTGTAGTTCGCTGAGCTCCACACAAGGATCTGGGACTTCTCAATAGGAGATGTATTTCAGAAGGTGGGGCCTTGTATAAAAAATAATTGCATGTGATTGAATAAACCACTTGAATGACGTGCTACTTCAACCACTCACATTGGAATCAACCCGTGACGCTGATGAGATCGACGCTGGGAAATCCAAAACAAAAAATGATATATTTACATATATAATAGTGATATATTTACATATATATAATAATGATATATTTATATATATATATATATATACATATATATATATATATATATATATAAAATAATGGTATATATAATAATACATACATACATAATGATATATATATATAATCATATACAACATATGTGTATATAAATAAGATGATATTATGAGTCAAGTTTTTATCAAACTAGTTTTTTTTTTAAATCAAGTTTTTATCAAACTAGTTTTTAAAAAATCAAGTTTTTATCAAACTAGTTTTTAAAAAATCAAGTTTTTATCAAACTAGCTTTTAAAAAATCAAGTTTTTATCAAACTAGATTTTAAAAAATCAAGTTTTTATCAAACTAGTTTTTGAAAAATCAAGTTTTTATCAAACTAGTTTTTAAAAAATTGAGTTTTTATCAAACTAGTTTTTAAAAAATCAAGTTTTTATCAACTAGTTTTTAAAAAATCAAGTTTTTATCAAACTAGTTTTTAAAAAATCAAGTTTTTATCAAACTAGTTTTTAAAAAATCAAGTTTTTATCAAACTAGTTTTTAAAAAATCAAGTTTTTATAAAACTAGTTTTTAAAAAATCAAGTTTTTATCAAACTAGATTTTAAAAAATCAAGTTTTTATCAAACTAGTTTTTGAAAAATCAAGTTTTTATCAAACTAATTTTTAAAAAATCGAGTTTTTATCAAACTAGTTTTTAAAAAATCAAGTTTTTATCAACTAGTTTTTAAAAAATCAAGTTTTTATCAAACTAGTTTTTAAAAAATCGAGTTTTTATCAAACTAGTTTTTAAAAAATCAAGTTTTTATCAAACTAGTTTTTAAAAAATCAAGTTTTTATCAAACTAGTTTTTAAAAAATCAAGTTTTTATCAAACTAGTTTTTAAAAAATCAAGTTTTTATCAAACTAGTTTTTAAAAAATCTAGTTTTTATCAAACTAGTTTTTAAAAAATCAAGTTTTTATCAAACTAGCTTTTAAAAAATCAAGTTTTTATCAAACCAGATTTTAAAAAATCAAGTTTTTATCAAACTAGTTTTTGAAAAATCAAGTTTTTATCAAACTAGTTTTTAAAAAATCGAGTTTTTATCAAACTAGTTTTTAAAAAATCAAGTTTTTATCAACTAGTTTTTAAAAAATCAAGTTTTTATCAAACTAGTTTTTAAAAAATCTAGTTTTTATCAAACTAGTTTTTAAAAAATCTGTTTTTATCAAACTAGTTTTTAAAAAATCAAGTTTTTATCAAACTAGTTTTTAAAAAATCAAGTTTTTATCAAACTAGTTTTTAAAAAATCTAGTTTTTATCAAACTAGTTTTAAAAAAATCTAGTTTTTATCAAACTAGTTTTTAAAAAATCAAGTTTTTATCAAACCAGTTTTTGAAAAAAATCAAGTTTTTATCAAACTAGTTTTTTTAGTAATGGATAACGACAGAGCGAAAAGTTAGATAACTTTTACTGAAACAATGCAGCAATGTCAGTAGACGATCGATGTCGTTTGTGCAAAGAAAATATGTAAGCACACGACTCCGTGAATCAAACAGTCGCTTCGGCGGTAGGTCACATCTATGAAATCCCGCCCGGCGATCCTGATTGGTTCATTATTTTTTTTACTATCTTGAAGGAGTTTGCATTGCCTTCGAGCCCAGATTCTTGTGTGGAGCTCAGCGAACTACAAGGATCTGGCGAGAGTCAGGTTAGGTATCGTTGGCTTGTGGAGGTGTTAGTAGACGCTTGTTGTGGTTATCGTTAATCTGTTTGGTGTTGTCCATGCAGCTGTAGCTAATCTTAATGGTGTTGCGGTTTAAGGTTTGTGATCCTTTGGGAAGTGCTTGTCTACTAGTCCGAGGAATTTGTGTCCGATGTTGGTGCCGATGTTCTTGCTGAAGGTGGGTTATGACAGAGGATGTTGTTGCGTTGGCGGATTTTTTGGTTTGTTAGTTGTGGTAGGTTCGTATTTTAGGGTGTAGTGGACGTGGTCAAAGGATGCTTTGTCGGATGATGGTGACGCGGGCTGGAATGTTCCTAGTTATCGTGAGTGGGTGGTTGCTTTTGCGGTAAATGTATTGCAGCATGGTATTAGGTTTTGCATAAGGCTGCGAGGTGTCCTGGTTGAGGTTGAATGTGACGTCCAGAAAGTCGATTATCTTTGTTTGCTTCAATAGTGATGCGCAGTCCTTTCTTGTTAAAGATGCGGCATATGTCTTTCTTAATGTTGATGGCTAGTCCGTCGTCTCGATAGAGGTCAATGTTTACGTTCAGGTGCTGGAGTTGTGAGAGGAGGAAGCTTCCTACAAGCTCGCATGTTTCCGCGCCGTCGAAGCTTTCCATTGTTACATCAAATGTTGAGGTCCCTTTATTTTGCCAGTGCTGGTTCTTGTGGGTTAGTGTGGTGGTTTTTGAGTGGATTATTATGTTTCTTTCCTCGGCAGTGATGTTATCATGGGTGGCAGAAAAGTTGAGCGCTTTCCTGAGGAGTTTTTGTCTGAATTCTTCAGACGGATGAATCTGAAGTTGGAGTGCTGTTTGTTGGAGATGGTGTTAAACCAGTTGATTACGGATGCAGTGTTTTTCTATTGGTTAAAGTTGCATTTCCGCATAATGTTGCAGTTGATGCAGTCGAGGATCTTTTTGCTTATTTTGCCGATTTCTGGTTTCGTCTGGTTAATTAGTCTTGGTTTGTTAGCGAAGTTGGGCTTGTAGTCTTACAGTGTTAAGAATGCGTCTTTGTTTGCTGTTTTGTCCATTCTGTCATCAATTCCCAGTTTCGTTGCAATGTCTTTGCTTTCTCTGTGGATGACGCAAGTATTTTACATATGTATGTAAAATTTAATTTGCAGGAAAGGAGTGAGTTTAGGGTTGAATTGTCCATCCTCGTTCTATTCTCTGTCACTACCTTTCTAACCATGCTGAACACCCTCTCTGATGATGCATTGCTGTGTGGCACGCACAAACGTGCCTTCATCAAATGCACCAGAGTCTGGAATCTTCCATCTCTCCCTAGCATACCCCTTCCCCTTCGAGCTGTCCTGGGTAAACTGAATTTCTTGTTTCCAATCATTTTGGAACTTGCAAGCGTACTTCTTCTTCTTACTCGTCGTCGCCATGACTGTCTCTTCTTCGTTCTTCTGCTTCGTCTCTGTTATGTTTTTGGACATTACTACTTGCCGTAGTTTTGAAGCAATGCATGATGGGAACCCGGATGTTGTGTGTCAGTGTATTAACGTGCCGGCTGGAATAAACACACGCTGAGCAATAGCTCCGTGCCTGCCTACTTTATGGGTTGTAGAAAAACCTATGGATAACGGACACATATATAATAATCTCCTTCTTGTTGTGTGTGCAGTTGCGCACTGAGCTCCAAAAGCTGTAGATGTTATAACGTGCTTACTTTGCCGATTTCTGGTTTCGTCTGGTTGATTAGTCTTGGTTTGTTAGCGAAGTTGGGCTTGTGGTCTTACAGTGTTAAGAATGCGTCTTTGTTTGCTGTTTTGTCCATTCTGTCATCAATTCCCAGTTTCGTTGCAATGTCTTTGCTTTCTCTGTGGATGACGCAAGTGGTTTCGGGTTGTGCTTTCTTGTAGGATTTAAGGATGTTCTTTTCCAGTAGGTCGTTGTGTGTTGATGGTTCTAGTTTGTAGAAGTTTGTTGTTTTGTCGGCAGTAATTGGTAGCTTGGATTCATTTCGGATTAAGTCTGTCTTCTTTCAGCTTGTTATGGAAAGAACTGTTCACTTGTTTAAATGTTCCAGACTGGATAATTGTTAGTATCTCATCTTCAAAACCTTTGAGTATGTGTATGTATATATATATATATATATATATATATATATATATATATATATATATATATATATATATCAGTGACGTGTGGTCACTGGAGGCAGGTGAGGCCTGCCATCATGGAAAGAAAAAAAATGTAAAAAGAAAAGAAAATAATTAAATTGTTACATGTATCCAGTGATTATACTATAAAGTTATTTTCCATTAAACTTCACCAGTTTTAGATTATTTTTATTCAAAATCGCTGAATTTTCACATTTGCCGTTCAAATACTGAGAAGAGACGGTGTGGTGATCAGCAGCCAGTTGAGGCACGTCACAACACGGATTGCGGACTCGGCTAACTGCTGGCCTGCTGTGCAGTGAGACCTTATTGCTATATGAACTAGATTATACATTTCCATAGTTTAGTTAGCTGAGGTATATAATGTACAGTGTATTTTGTCAACAACTGTATGTGTGTAAAGTATTTCTTGTGCTGAGCAATCATAAAACTGCTGCGAAGACGCACTGTGTGAGGCTCGCAGTAATCCCGCCTCCTTGTGCCGGTTAATGCACCCCCGCCGTAGAACGCACCCCCCGACGGGAGTGCCACACCCACCAAAGCCCACACCCAAACCCCCCCACGTGCAAGACCGAACCCACTCAAAAAAGTCACCCAACAAGAAGCCAAAAAGTGCAAAAACAACAATGCTCGCGTTGGAGGAGCCGCGAACGACTGCAGGGACACAACATTAGGTACACCTGCAGACTGCAGCACGGATTTCATATTTCATTCATTCACAACTCCTCCAACACGAACATTATTTTTTTTGCCTTTTTTGGCTTATTATTAAATATCTTTTTTAAATAGATTCGATCTTGCACGTGGAAAGTTTAAGTGTGGGCTTTAGTTATAACACTCCCGTCAGGGGGTGCATTCTACGGCGGGGGTGCATCCAGCACAACCATAATAACGTTTTTTTTAATTAAATGTGCTTTTTTGTGTGCTACAGTTTGTATGTGTAAAGTTAAAGTTTAGTTAAAGTACCAATAATTGTCACACACACACTAGGTGTGGTGAAATTTGTCCTCTGCATTCGACCCATCCCTTGATCACCCCCTGGGAGGTGAGGGGAGCAGTGGGGAGCAGTGGGCAGCAGCGGCGCCGTGCCTGGGAATAATTTTTGGTGATTTAACCCCCAATTCCAACCCTTGATGCTGAGTGCCAAGCAGGGAAGAATGCTGGTATGAGCTTTTAAACATAACCCGTTAACTGCTGCCAATCAAATGGTGAATAAGATACTCTTTAGGGTTCATATGCTTGTAAATCTGACTGTGATGAAGTCAGTGCCTCACCAGCCATCAACCTCACCGCACGTCACTGATATATATATATATATATATATATATATATATATATATATATATGGACATTTTTTTTTAAATCTAAATAGCACAATATATAACAATGCATGCCCACACACAAAAGTTATTTTGCCTTTTGTGCTCTGCACAATGTTACCAACAATGTTGCTACAGTAAAAACATAACAAAGGAACATCTTTTTTACCTTGTGTCAGTAAATAATTGTGTTTTTTTTTTTTTTTTAATAGTCTGGGATTTTCACAGTTTTAAACGGCGATCCTTTATCGGCTTCTGTCCGGCTTCTGTGCCTTCTCCTCAGTCGTATTGTACGCCAAAAATAAATAATGGGCCTTACTGTTTCAAAAACGTCTGGAGAGGAGCGTATCTTATTGTGTTTTGAAGCCTTTCTTTCCAGTGCCTCACATAGAATACCCCTAACTATAATAAACGAGAATGCTTCTTTATTTTCAGTTTTTATCCCCCCAAAAAATGGTGACGCTAACACAATCCACAATTTTGATGCTGTCGTCTAGACAACTGCGCTTCACAAAACCTTCTTTAATCATTGCCGAGCTGTACTTGACAGGGTGTGACGATCGCATGATGCAAGCACACAAGCAAACACTAAGTCACAGTTACAGACTTCAGAGCGAATAAAAAAGAAGATGCATGTAACATTATGTTAAGTGACAATAAACAACAACATATAATAGGAAGCTGACACTACTGCCGAAAATGTGGGACTGACAGGCAGGGAAAAAACAGAGGGATCAAGGACTTTTACTTTGTGTGTATTATCTACAATTTTACACTTTGGTAGCTTCATTGATATTCAATAAAAAAATGGTATTAAATGGTCATGTTAGATTAGCTTTTCTGCATTTAAAACACTTCCTTGTGGTCTACATCAGGGGTTCTTAACCTTTTTTTCCTCGGGGCCAATTTTTTTCCTACTACAGAGGGGCCCGGCCATTCGAATATTAATACTAAACTAATAATTTAACTTTTGATTTTAATAGTATGTATTAATTATATCTAACCTACTTACTGTTTAACTGGATACACTTTGTCAAATAACTGACAAAAAATGTATTTACATACATTTATACTGTGCTGAATTATTCATGAATATGTTTCTTAACTAAACTGTCAGTAAAATTTAAGTGCAAATGAAAATAGAGTTTGACCACTTTAGTCATAATTTTTGCGCTTAATAAACTTCTTTCTATGACTTTAGCGACATACTTCATCTGTTATTTTGATATTGGCATTACCCCTGCGGACAACAGCTGAGAAACAGATATTTCGTATGAGAAATGGCAACTGCCGAAGATGCATGTGCATGCACGAGCCAGTCTGCCCCATGACAAGAGGATAGAGGAAAAAAAAGGAACTTATTAAGTTAAAGTTAAAGTACCAATGATTGTCACACACACTAGGTGTGGTGAAATTTGTCCTCTGCATTCGACCCATCCCCTTGTTCACCCCCTGGGAGGTGAGGGGAGCAGTGGGCAGCAGTGGTGTCGCGCCCGGGAATCATTTTTAGTGATTTAACCCCCAATTCCAACCCTTGATGTTGAGTGCCAAGCAGGGAGGTAATGGGTCCCATTTTTATCGTCTTTGGTATGACTCGGCCGGAGTTTGAACTTACAACCTACCGATCTAACCACTATGCCACTGAGTAGGTCTGTACATTTTTATTATCTATAAAGATGAGGAGGAAAAAGGTGACAGACGCAAAATAATTGTCATTCCATATGTATCGGGTCTATCTGAGAAAATTAGAATCATTTTTAACCAACACAACATCTCAGTACATTTCAAACCAGGCAACACCCTGAGACAGAGACTGGTGCATCCTAAAGACCGGATACCCCACACCCACAAAAACAATCTGGTGTATGCTATCCAGTGTAATGATGAATGCACTGATTCATTTATTGGAGAAACAAAACAACCACTAAGCTGACAGAGGCCAAGACTCAGCTGTCTACCTGCACCTCAGGGAAAAACAGCACTCTTTTGAGAACAAAAAATGTACAGATTCGGGACAGGTGGTTCAAAAGGGGAGTGAGGGAAGCCATCTACGTCAAGGTTGAAAAACCATCCCTGAACAGAGGAGGTGCTCTGCGACACCACCAGTTTCCCACATACAACACTGTCCTTTCGACAATTCCTAAAAGACTCTCCAATTTAGCCTCCAGAATGCCATTTGTTTACAACTGAACGGAATGCTAACGTGGGGGATTCCGACTATTTTGGACTGGTAGTAGTCGATCCGTAGGGATCTTTTTGCCACACAATACCTCAATGCCAACGAGGGGGATTTGCACTTCAACGACTCTCAGTAGGATTGCTTGTTTGCATTAAAACAGTTGTTTTTCTCACTCCAATAGGGCAAAACCATCCTTGCTCAGACACACCCTCCTGGTTTTGGAGTATAAATATTTGGGGTTTTGGCACCAGCCGCAATAATGAATCGAAGTCTATGAGCAAGAACTGATGAAGCCTACTCGGATTAGTGGCGAAGCATCTTCCAAGACAAACCAAGCAGTCCAGTTGGTATCAATTGAATGCCCTGAGATTACAATGACCTGGATGAATGAGATCATTCATAGACAACACTATGAATTATTACGGCGCTCCTTTTTTTAAAGAGCGCCGTAAAAAAGGCTGATCCATCGGCGGTCTCGTCTTGTCTCCCTGTAACGTATGTCTGCTCTTAGTAGGACTGTGCTGGAAATATACTTTTTAGTTCTTATGTGTCTTGTGCATGTTAAGAATTGACAATGTGAAGTGAAGTGAAGTGAATTATATTTATATAGCGCTTTTTCTCAAGTGACTCAAAGCGCTTTACATTGTGAATCCCAATATCTAAGTTACATTTAAACCAGTGTGGGTGGCACTGTGAGCAGGTGGGTAAAGTGTCTTGCCCAAGAACACAACGGCAGTGACTAGGATGGCAGAAGCGGGGATCGAACCTGCAACCCTCAAGTTGCTGGCACGGCCGCTCTACCAACCGAGCTATACCGCCCCCAATAAATCATCTTGAATCTTGAATCTACAAAGATCTTTTGGTAAACCTCTACCACATATGGAGATTGCTGCCGACGTCACAAGTTGGAAAAACATCACAAAATGTGCAAATTCCAAATGGCTCTGTGGAGGGAGGTGTGCCCAGCGCGTCTTCAGGAGCAAAGGTCACCGCCTCTGTCTATGGTGCTGAGGACGAGCACCATCGGGTAGGGGCGGGGCATGTGCTGACGGCGAGACACAGCTGGCAGGCGATTAGATTTCACAGGTGGTACGTGTTAATCTAATCATCTGTTGTCTTTAACAGTAAGCGGCTGGGAGCAGGAGGAGGGAGAGGATACGCACGTGGCTGAAAAGTCGCGTCCTACTTTTGATCAAATCTATGTACATTAAAACCTGGTTAAAAACTGCACGCTTGGCTCTGGTGCTGTGTCTAACAGTGGAACTGATGGGAAGCAAATTCCACAGGCTCGTTTGGCGGAATTATGATGGATGGCAAATTTTTTGGGAAATATCTCCGCCATTCCTCCATGGTTTGATTTTCGGGACTTATGCAGATCCCAAATACACAAAAAATGTTACCAATAGGTAAGAACAGGTGGTTTAGCTTAATAGATCCCCTTTAAGTTACTTTTAGTAACAATGCTTGAAGGGGGTAACAAAATAACTTTGGTATCGATTGGCTAGCATGTTATTATTGGAGTCTACAGACTTTTTTTTTTGATAATAAAGAGACAAAGTATGTAGTTTTGTTTCTAAATATGGTGGACGATAGGACGACTGATCACAATTAGAAATGTGCATGAATAAGAAATGGTTCACAGTGCACTACAATGATAGTGTGCACGGTTCAGTAGCACAGTGACAGCCCATTCCAGTCCTCTTCGTTGTCTTGGAGATCTTCCATAACCAGATAGCAATCTGTCATATTCAAAGTGACACTTAATTAGTTGTGCAATGACACACACTGCTGAAAAAAGCCACACAATGTTTAAGGGACTCACAACATTGCTTCTTGTAGTTAATGAACTCCACTCCCTTGTGTCATCCATTCAATAATTTATGCTGTCGGGGTGGTTGGTTGTACAGAATCTTTAGTATCGGTCACCTATGAAACATTGCTAATAGTTATTATTCCGTGTTATGTTGCATATTATCAGAATAATTTTTGCTGTTAGCAGAATATATGTTTAGTTCAGTATCTGTACATCACATTCCAATGTGTAAAAGTGCGATATCAAATTAAAAGACTTTGGTCACTTAAAGTTGCTCTGGCAATAATAGAAGTATGAACGTTGGAAACTGCTATTGCTTAACTTTGAGGTGACCAAGAGAATGTTTTCATGTAAATATGTCCGATATTATCGGCCGATAAATGCTTTAAAATGTAATATCGGAAATTATCGGTATCGTTTTTTTTATTATCGGTATCGTTTTTTTTTTTTTTTTTTTTGTTTTTTATTAAATCAACATAAAAAACACAAGATACACTTAAAATTAGTGCACCAACCCAAAAAAACTCCCTCCCCTCATTCACACAAAAGGGTTGTTTCTTTCTGTTATTAATATTCTGGTTCCTACATTATATATCAATATATATCAATACAGTCTGCAAGGGATACAGTCCGTAAGCACACATGATTGTGCGTGCTGCTGGTCCACTAATAGTAACCTTTAACAGTTAATTTTACTCATTTTCATTAATTACTAGTTTCTATGTAGCTGTTTTTATATTGTTTTACTTCCTTTTATATTCAAGAAAATGTTTTTAATGTATTCATCTTATTTTATTTTATTAATTTTAAAAAAAGGACCTTATCTTCACCATACCTGGTTGTCCAAATTAGGCATAATCATGTGTTAATTCCACGACTGTTTATATCGATATCGGTTGATATCGGTATCGGTTGATATCGGTATCAGTAATTAAAGAGTTGGACAATATCGGAATATCGGATATCGGCAAAAACACATTATCGGACATCCCTATTTTCATGCACCAAATTAGTCAGGTTGCCCGAATAAATCGGTTTCTTCTACTTCCACATTTAACGGATAACGCGTTGCCCGTAGTGTTTTAATGTGTGTTGATTTGGCTTTGGTTCTTGTGGTTATGATGATCCTCAGAGGCATTTTAAAAAATGCCATTGTGATAGACTGCTTTGACTATACAAAAACAAACGTTCTGCTCTGCCAGGGGTGCCCAAAATGTTTAACTCCAAGGGCCAAAAAATGTTGGTCCATGGTCCATGAAACACATTTTGCTTAACGTAAATAATACAGTTCCTTTATTAGGGCAAACAACAGAAATACAAACCCCGTTTCCATATGAGTTGAGAAATTGTGTTAGATGTAAATATAAACGGAATACAATAATTTGCAAATCCTTTTCAACCCATATTCAATTGAAAGCACTACAAAGACAACATATTTGATGTTCAAACTCATAAACTTTTTTTTTTTTTTCGCAAATAATAATTAACTTAGAATTTCATGGCTGCAACACGTGCCAAAGTAGTTAAGAAAGGGTTTGTTCACCACTGTGTTACATGGCCTTTCCTTTTAACAACACTCAGTAAACGTTTGGAAACTGAGGAGACACATTTTTTAAGCTTCTCAGGTGGAATTCTTTCCCATTCTTGCTTGATGTACAGCTTAAGTTGTTCAACAGTTCGGGGGTCTCCGTTGTGGTATATTAGGCTCCATAATGCGCCACACATTTTCAATGGGAGACAGGTCTGGACTACAGGCAGGCCAGTCTAGTACCCGCACTCTTTTACTATGAAGCCACGTTGATCGAACACGTGGCTTGGCATTGTTTTGCTGAAATAAGCAGGGGCGTCCATGGTAACGTTGCTTGGATGGCAACATATGTTGCTCCAAAACCTGTATGTACCTTTCAGCATTAATGGAGCCTTCACAGATGTGTAAGTTACCCATGTCTTGGGCACTAATACACCCCCATACCATCACAGATGCTGGCTTTTCAACTTTGCACCTATTACAATCCGGATGGTTCTTTTCCTCTTTGTTCCGGAGGACATGACGTCCACAGTTTCCAAAAACAATTTGAAATGTGGATTCGTCAGACCACGGAACACTTTTCCACTTTGTATCAGTCCATCTTAGATGAGCTCAGGCCCAGCGAAGCCGACGGAGTTTCTGGGTGTTGTTGATAAACGGTTTTCGCCTTGCATAGGAGAGTTTTAACTTGCACTTACAGATGTAGCGACCAACTGTAGTTACTGACAGTGGGTTTCTGAAGTGTTCTCGAGAACATTTAGTGATATCCTTTACACACTGATGTCGCTTGTTGATGCACTACAGCCTGAGGGATCGAAGGTCACGGGCTTAGCTGCTTACGTGCAGTGATTTCTCCAGATTCTCTGAACCTTTTGATGATATTACGGACCATAGATGGTGAAATCCCTAATTTCCTTGCAATAGCTGGTTGAGAAAGGTTTTTCTCAAACTGTTCAACAATTTGCTCATGCATTTGTTGATAAAGTGGTGACCCTCGCCCCATCCTTGTTTGTGAATGACTGAGCATTTCATGGAATCTACTTTTATACCCAATCATGGCACCCACCTGTTCCCAATTTGCCTGTTCACCTGTGGGATGTTCCAAATAAGTGTTTGATGAGCATTCCTCAACTTTATCAGTATTTATTGCCACCTTTCCCAACTTCTTTGTCACGTGTTGCTGGCATCAAATTCTAAAGTTATTGATTATTTGCACAAAAAAAAAAGTTTATCAGTTTGAACATCAAACATGTTGTCTTTGTAGCATATTCAACTGAATATGGGTTGAAAAGGATTTGCATATATATATATTTACATCTAACACAAATTCCCAACTCATGGAAACAGGGTTTGTAGATGATGGGCCGGCCTTACCTACATTGGGGCCCTAAATTTTATATGGATGTCACCCAAAAAAGTTGTTCACACTTGTGAAATGTTTTCACACCAGTTCACTAACACTTAAAAATAATTTGATGCATGTTTTTGCTATTATATTCCTATCAGTGATGGAGCAGAAAGGGGCTTGGAATACTATCCAAAGAGTATACGTTTGGGGTAACATTTAATTTGCCTTGTCCTTCATTAGTGGACATTTTTCATGCAGTTATTCACGCAAAATGAGGCCCCCTACGAATCATGGGGTCTTACACTTGGGGTGTGATCTGTGTATAGTGAGGGGCATCACTGGGTAGATGGCCATCAATGACACACCTTCTCATTTCAATGTGTTTTCTTTATTTTCATGACTATTTACATTGTAGATTGTCACTGAAGGCATCAAAACTACGACACCTGTGAAGTGAAAACCATTTCAGGTGACTACCTCTTGAAGTTCATCGAGAGAATGCCAAGAGTGTGCAAAACAGTAATCAGAGCAAAGGGTGGCTATTTTGAAGAAATTAGAATATAAAACATTTTTCAGTTATTTCACCTTTTTTTTGTTATGTACATAACTCCACATGTATTCATAGTTTTGATGCCTTCAGTGACAATCTACAATGTAAATAGTCATGAAAATAAAGAAAATGCATTGAATGAGAAGGTGTGTCCAAACTTTTGGCCTGTAGTATATATATATATATATATATATATATATATATATATATATATATATATATATATATATATATATATATATATATATATATATATATATATATCTACTATATTGCCAAAAGTATTTGGCCACCTGCCTTTACTCACATATAAACTTGAAGTGCCATTCCATGGAATTGTCCAAAATGCTTTGGTATCCTGGAGCATTCAAAGTTCCTTTCACTGGAACTAAGGGGCAAAGCCCAACTCCTGAAAAACAACCCCACACCATAATTCCTCCTCCACCAAATTCCACACTCGGCACAATGCAGTCCGAAATGTAGCGTTCTCCTGGCAACCTCTAAACCCAGACTGGTCCATCAGATTGCCAGATGGAAAAGCGAGATTCATCAGTCCAGAGAAGGCGTCTCCACTACTCTAGAGCAGTGGTTCTCAAATGGGGGTACTTGAAGGTATGCCAAGGGGTACGTGAGACTTTTTTTAAACATTCTAAAAATAGCAACAATTCAAAAATCCCTTATGAATATGAATAAAAATATTTTTCCCCAAATAGTTCAAGAAAGACCACTACAAATGAGCAATATTTTGCACTGTTGTACAATTTAATAAATCAGAAACTGAAGACATAGTGCTGTATTTTACTTCTTTATCTCTTTTTTTCAACCAAAAATGCTTTGCTCTGATTAGGGGGTACTTGAATTAAAACAATTTTCACAGGGGGTACATAACTGAAAAAGGTTCTAGAGTACAGTGGCCACATGCTTTACACCACTGCATCCCACTTTGGCTTTGCATTGGACTTGGTGATGTATGGTTTAGATACAGCTGCTCGGCCATGGAAACCCATTCCATGAAGCTCTCTGCGTACTGTACGTGGGCTAATTGGAAGGTCACATGAAGTTTGGAGCTCTGTTGCAACTAACTGTGCAGAAAGTCTTTGCACTATGCGCTTCAGCATCCGCTGACCCCTCTCTGTCAATTTCCGTGGCCTACCACTTGGTGGCTGAGTTGCTGTTGTTCCCAAACTCTTCACTTTTCGTATAATAAAGTTGACTTAGGAATATTTAGGAGCGAGGAAATTTCACAACTGGATTTGTTGCACAGGTGGCATCCTATGACAGTTCCACGCTGGAAATCACTGAGCTCGGCCCTTTTTTTCACAAATGTTTGTAGAAACAGTCTCCATGCCTAAGTGCTTGATTATATACACATGGGCCAAGTGATTAGGAGACCTGATTCTCATCATTTGGATTGGTGGCCAAATACTTTTGGCAATATAGTGTATATATATATATATATATGGAGGGGCAAACAAAATGACTTGTGGGCGCCACTTTGGGCATTATCTTAATTGCTAGATTACATGTCAATTTGTAAATTGTTACAACTTCAAGTCAAAAAAGTTAGCGTTATTTACAATTTAGCTTGTGAAAGATTTTGTCACTGACTGAAATATATTTATTGAAAAGCGGACAATGTGAGTGATATTGATTTATCACTGTCAACACACTCAATATTTCTATTATATTGTAATTGCATTGTAAATACAACAGAATTCTGACACGTATTAAACATGAAGCCTTTCTGTAGCTTTTATTTGCATTTTTGTGCACTGAGATGCTAGTTTATTTTAGTAATTACATTTTTAGCACCGTAAGAAGCAAACCTAATAAAGTAAACTATAAAAGTGCCTGAACCGTGAATGGGTGATGGAGGAGTGTCTGACTTTATTACCACTTAATTTCATTCTTTGATATACTGTAAGGAAAAAAAAAAAAAACTTTTATCCCCTGATTTTATAAGTTGACTTACTTCACTGCCAATGAACAATCAAACTTTTACCTTCGGTTCATCGTAGTAGTAAAAAAATGCATTTCAAAAGGCAGGTGCAATTTTATTTTATTTTTAAACGCTAAGCCTTTTGAGGCACACTAACTTCTACAACTAAAATAGTTGTCATGAATACACACATTAAATGTATGGTTTGAACTTTGTCGATTGGAGGTGTGTGTGTGTTTATTTCCCTTACAGAACAAATACAGAACACCTCAATATGTCATGTCTGTGTGATCATGTTTTGTTTAAGTTATGTTCTGCTTGGTTTTGGACTCTTTTTAGTTCCTGCTTTTCACTCCCTTGTCTTGTTTCCATGGTTACCCATTAGTTTCACCTGTTCCACGTTTGGACTCATTGTGCACTCTTGTTTGTCGTTAGTTTTCACCTGCCCTCATGACTCAAGCACCTGTCTTTAATCATGTCACTATTATTTAAACCCATTGTTGCCAGGAAGTCTCCCTGGCGACATCACACCCCTGACACTCTGCGTCATGTCATGTTTACGTTTCATGCCCAGTTCACGCTGGTAGCTTCATAGTCCATGCCAAGTAAGTTTTTGTTTATTAATGCCACAGTTAGATTTTTTGTTTCATTGTTCATAGTTTCTGCCTTTGTGCAAGTTTTGTGTTTATAGCCAAGTTTTGTACCTCCACTGTGAGCGCCTTTTGTTTGTTCCTTTTTATTGTCATTATATTAAATCATGTACTCACCTTCACGCTACGTATGGTCCAAATCATTTGCACCACGGGAGAACAAATCACGCCATAGTCCTAGCCTTGACACAATAATTATAACAATATAACTAAAAGTAAACACAGTGCAAAATATAGACATAAGCCTAGAGAAAAGCTATTACTTAGACACATGTAGATAAAATGCACAGAAATTAAACAGCTCTAAGTGTTGTAATGAATAATAGTGTAAATAGCATCACAACTATTGAAGAATGTATAAATGAATGCCACTATACAAAGCAATGTGCAAGGATAAAATGTATTCAATTACTTTATCAATTTACCTTTATTATGTTCAATTCCACACAGTTTAAAAAAGTTATTGTATTTTTCGGACCAAAGAGCGCACCTAATTATGAGTCACACTGCTGACAAGCGGGTCTATTCAGGTCTATTTCCATACAAAAGGTGCATTAAAGGGGTCATATTATGATTTTTTTCCCCCTACATTTAAGCACACCTGTGAAGTGAAAACCATTTCAGGTGACTCCCTCTTGAAGCTCATCAAGAGAATGCCAAGGGTGTGCAAAAAAGTAATCAGAGCAAAGGGTGGCTATTTTGAAGAAACTAGAGTATAAAACACGTTTTCAGTTATTTCACCTTTTTTTGTTCACATGTGTTCATTCATAGTTGTGATGCCTTCAGTGACAATCTACAATGTAAATAGTCATGAAAATAAAGAAAACACATTAAATGGGAGGGTGTGTCCAAACTTTTGGCCTGTACTGAATATTTGTAAATTGTTCTTTGAGAGCAACAAGAAAAGCCCAATGTGTTCAATGCCTTTTTAATTTTTATTTTGAAATTCTAAGATTGATCTTTGAGGGCAATAAGAACCATTTGTTAGGCGTATCGTAAGGTTTTTTGTTAAAATTCAGCCAAAAATGACTTTTTTTGTGGTCCCCTTTATCTTGAAAAGTATCAAAATACATTTTGGTACCGGTACCAGTACCAAAATATTGGTATTGGCACATCCCTAATGCAAAAAAAGTGTTACAAAAATGCGTATTGTGCAAAAATAATGAAACTTATAAAGGTATTTACAAAAAACAACCACATCAACCCCATGATATACAAATCCCAAAACCAGTGAAGTTGGCACGATGTGTAAATCGTAAATAAAAACAGAGTACGATGATTTGCAAATCCTTTTCAACCTATATTCAATTGAATAGACTGCAAAGACAAGATACTTAACGTTCAAACTGGAAATATTTGTGTTTTTTTGCAAATATTAGCTCATTTGGAATTTGATGCCTGCAACATGTTTCAAAAAAGCTGGCACAAGTGGCAAAAAAGACTGAGAAAGTTGAGGAACACTTATTTGGAACATCCCACAGGTGAACAGGCTAATTGGGAACAGGTGGGTACCATGATTGGGTATAAAAGCAGCTTCCATGAAATGCTCAGTCATTCACAAACAAGGACGGGGCGAGGGTCACCACTCCGTGAACAAATGCATGAGCAAATTGTCGAACAGTTTAAGAACAACATTTTTCAACGAGCTTTTGCAAGGAATTTAGGGATTTCACCATCTACGGTCCGTAATATCATCAAAAGGTTCAGAGAATCTGGAGAAATCACTGCACATAAGCGGGAAGGCCGTGACCTTCGATCGATCAGGCGGTACTGCATCAAAAACCGACATCAGTGTATAAAGGATATCACCACATTGGCTCAGGAACACTTCAGAAAGCCACTGTCAGTAACTACAGTTCGTCGCTACGTCTGTAAGTGCAAGTTAAAACTCTACTATGCAAAGCGAAAGCCATTTATCAACAACACCCAGAAATGGCGCCGGCTTCGTTTGGCCCGAGCTCATCTATGATGGACTGATGCAAAGTGGAAAAGTGTTCAGTGGTCTGACGAGTCCACATTTCAGATTGTTTTTGGAAACTGTGGACGTCTTGTCCTCCGGACCAAAGAGGACAAGAACCATCCGGATTGTTTTAGGCGCAAAGCATCTGTGATAGTATGGGGGTGTTTTGGAGCAGGCATGGGTAACTTACACATCTGTGAAGGCACCATTAATGCTGAAAAGTACATACAGGTTTTGGAGCAACAAATGTTGCCATCCAAGCAAAGTTATAATGGCCACCCCTGCTTATTTCAGCAAGACAATGCCAAGCCACGTGTTACAACAGCGTGGCTTCATAGTAAAAGAGTGCGGGTACTAGACTGGCCTGCCTGTAGTCCAGACCTGTCTCCTACTGAAAATGTGTGGCGCAATATGAAGCCTAAAATATCACAACGGAGACCCGCGGACTGTTGAACAACTTAAGCTGTACATCAAGCAAGAATGGGAAATAATTCCACCTGAAAAGCTTCAAAAATTGGTCTCCTCAGTTCCCAAACATTTACTGAGTGTTGTTAAAAGGAAAGGCCATGTAACACAGTGGTAAAAATGCCAATGTTTTTGCAATGTGTTGCTGCCATTAAATTTTAAGCAAAAAAATTAAGTTTCTCAGTTAGAACATTAAATATCTTGTCTTTGCAGTCTATTCAATTGAATATAAGTTGAAAAAGATTTGCAAATCATTGTATTCTGATTTTATTTACGATTTACACAACGTGACAACTTCACTGGTTTTGGGTTTTGTACACATATTTATTACGTTTTTGTTGGTTTTCACACATTGCTATTTGCACAATTGCAATATTATTGGTAAACTATTGCATCATGTGACTGCGATTTTTACGTAGGAAGCTTTTTTAAAAAGTTCTTGAGCTTGTTAGCAATCATACATCAAACTGATGGTATTGATAAAAAGGGTCTATTGGGTTTCTGGTGTCCCTATCTGCCTTATCTCACGCTTGAGTCTCTCCTTGTGATGCCTCGCTGGACGTCCTCCCCTGAGAGGCGCTGACAGGTCATCTTTTCCAAACAGCCACTTGAGTGTCAGTTGAAAATCAATGGCTGGAGGCGGTGGCGGCCTTATTCACGGTTACACAAGTTTCACAGCGACTGAGTGAGATCCAACCTTCCCCCCCCAATCAACGTCTGTCAAATAGCCAACCAGCCTGATGTAATCCTCTTAAAAGTCATCAAATCTTAGTTTATTTTGTATTTTGGATTATTTCGCAGGCTTTCCATTGGTGTGTTTTGATCACTGTCACTTATCGCTATGACTTTTAATATTTACCATATTTTTCGGAGTATAAGTCACACCAGAGTATAAGTCGCACCTGCCAAAAATGCATAATAAACAAGGAAAAAAATAGTACAAAACAGTAAAAAACAGCGCCAGGGGGGTTATAAATTCAAAGTACCGTATTTTTCGGAGTATAAGTCGCACCGGAGTATAAGTCGCACCTGCTTGAAAATGCATAATAAAGAAGGAAAAAAATAGTACAAAACAGTACAAAATAGCGCCAGGGGGTTATAAATTCAAAGTACCGTATTTTTCCGAGTATAAGTCGCACCGGAGTATAAGTCGCACCTGCCGAAAATGCATAATAAAGAAGGAAAAAATGAGTACAAAACAGTACAAAACAGCGCCAGGGGGTTATAAATTCAAAGTACCGTATTTTTCGGAGTATAAGTCGCACCGGAGTATAAGTCGCACCGGCCGAAAATGCATAATAAAGAAGGAAAAAAATAGTACAAAACAGTACAAAACAGCGCCAGGGGGTTATAAATTCAAAGTACCGTATTTTTCGGAGTATAAGTCGCACCGGAGTATAAGTCGCACCTGCCGAAAATGCATAATAAAGAAGGAAAAAAATAGTACAAAACAGTACAAAACAGCACCAGGTGGTTATAAATTCAAAGTACCGTATTTTTCGGAGTATAAGTCGCATCGGAGTATAAATCGCACCTGCCGAAAATGCATAATAAAGAGGGAAAAAATAGTACAAAACAGTACAAAACAGCGCCAGGGGGTTATAAATTCAAAGTACCGTATTTTTCGGAGTATAAGTCGCACCGGAGTATAAGTCGCACCTGCTGAAAATGCATAATAAATAATGAAAAAAATAGTACAAAACAGTACAAAACAGCGCCAGGGGGTTATAAATTCAAAGTACCGTATTTTTCGGAGTATAAGTCGCACCGGAGTATAAGTCGCACCTGCCGAAAATGCATAATAAAGAAGGAAAAAAATAGTACAAAACAGTACAAAACAGCGCCAGGGGGTTATAAATTCAAAGTACCGTATTTTTCGGAGTATAAGTCGCACCGGAGTATAAGTCGCACCTGCCAAAAATGCATAATAAAGAAGGAAAAAAATAGTACAAAACGGTACAAAACAGCGCAAGGGGGTTATAAATTCAAAGTACCGTATTTTTCGGAGTATAAGTCGCTCCGGAGTATAAGTCGCACCTGCCGAAAATGCATAATAAAGAAGGAAAAAAATAGTACAAAACAGTACAAAACAGCGCCAGGGGGTTATAAATTCAAAGTACCGTAATTTTCGGAGTATACTGTAAGTCGCTCCGGAGTATAAGTTGCACCGGCCGAAAATGCACAATAAAGAAGGAAAAAAATAGTACAAAACAGTACAAAACAGCGCCATGGGGTTATAAATTCAAAGTACCGTATTTTTCGGAGTATAAGTCGCACCGGAGTATAAGTTGCACCTGCCGAAAATGCATAACAAAGAAGGAAAAACATAGTACAAAACAGTATAAACAGCGCCAGGGGATTAAAAATTCAAAGTACCGTATTTTTCGGAGTATAAGTCGCACCGGAGTATAAGTCGCACCTGCCAAAAATGCATAATAAAGAAGGAAAAAAATAGTACAAAACAGTACAAAACAGCGCCAGGGGGTTATAAATTCAAAGTACCGTATTTTTCGGAGTATAAGTCGCACCGGAGTATAAGTCGCACCTGCTTGAAAATGCATAATAAAGAAGGAAAAAAAATAGTACAACACAGTACAAAACTGCGCCAGGGGGTCATAAATTCAAAGTACCGTATTTTTCGGAGTATAAGTCGCACCGGAGTATAAGTCGCACCTGCTTGAAAATGCAAAATAAAGAAGGAAAAAAATAGTACAAAACAGTACAAAACAGCGCCAGGGGGTTATAAATTCAAAGTACCGTATTTTTCGGAGTATAAGTCGCACCGGAGTATAAGTCGCACCTGCATGAAAATGCATAATAAAGAAGGAAAAAAATAGTACAAAACAGTACAAAACTGCGCCAGGGGGTTATAAATTCAAAGTACCGTATTTTTCGGAGTATAAGTCGCACCGGAGTATAAGTCGCACCTGCTTGAAAATGCATAATAAAGAAGGAAAAAAATAGTACAAAACAGTACAAAACAGCGCCAGGGGGTTATAAATTCAAAGTACCGTATTTTTCGGAGTATAAGTCGCACCGGAGTATAAGTCGCACCTGCGTGAAAATGCATAATAAAGAAGGAAAAAAATAGTACAAAACAGTACAAAACTGCGCCAGGGGGTTATAAATTCAAAGTACCGTATTTTTCGGAGTATAAGTCGCACCGGAGTATAAGTCGCACCTGCTTGAAAATGCATAATAAAGAAGGAAAAAAATAGTACAAAACAGTACAAAACAGCGCCAGGGGGTTATAAATTCAAAGTACCGTATTTTTCGGAGTATAAGTCGCTCCGGAGTATAAGTTGCACTGGCCGAAAATGCATAATAAAGAAGGAAAAAAACATATATAAATGAAACAACATATTCCCATTAAACCCAAAACTATTAACACAAAACTCAATTTATAATGTCAAATTAGCAACATATTTGATTAATGTACAGCTTTACCCAAATTCAATGGAATTGTAAATCTTTTACTGATTTGCAACAATTGCTGTGCCACTTTTAAAATGTACTTCCGGTGGTTTCTGTTACTTATCAGTTCCAAAACGCCAGTTGAACAAAGAATGAAACAAAATATTCCCGTTAAACCCAAAACTATTAACACAAAACTCATTTTATAATGTCAAATTAGCAACATATTTGATTATTGTGCAATGTTACCCAAATTCAATGGACTTTTGGGTGTTTTTATTGATTTGCAACAATTGCTGTGCCACTTTTAAAATGTATTTCCGGTGGGTTGCTGCTAGTAATCAGGTCCAAAACACTAATTGAATAAAAAAAGAAACAAAATATTTCCATTAAACCCAAAACTATTAACACAAAACAAATTTTACAGATAATTATTACCGTATTTTTCGGAGTATAAGTCGCTCCGGAGTATAAGTCGCACCGGCCGAAAATGCATAATGAAGAAGGAAAAAAACATATATAAGTCGCACTGGAGTATAAGTCACATTTTTTGTGGAAATGTATTTGATAAAACCCAACACCAAGAATAGACATTTGAAAGGCAATTTAAAATAAATAAAGAATAGTGACCAACAGGCTGAATAAGTGTACGTTATATGAGGCATAAATAACCAACTGAGAACGTGCCTGGTATGTTAACGTAACATATTATGGTAAGAGTCATTCAAATAACTATAACATATAGAACATGCTATACGTTTACCAAACAATCTGTCACTCCTAATCGCTAAATGCCATGAAATCTTATACGTCTAGTCTCTTACGTGAATGAGCTAAATAATATTTGATATTTTACGGAAATGTGTTAATAATTTCACACATAAGTCGCTCATGAGTATAAGTCGCACCCCCGGCCAAACTATGAAAAAAACTGCGACTTATAGTCCGAAAAATACAGTATTAGTGTCAAATAGTTGTGCGGTATACCGGTATCAGTATAGTATCGCGATACTAATGAATCATATTCGGTACTATACCGCCTCTAAAAAGTACCGGTTATGACCAATGTATGATCCTGTAAATACTTGGTATCGGATTGATACCTAAATTTGTGGGATCATCCAAAACTTGTCATGATCCGTGGCCCGGATCATGTTTTTGTTATATTCTGTTAGTTTTGGACTCCCTTAATTCCTGTTTTTGTGCACCCTTGTTTGCTTTTAGTTCCCATAGGGGCTTATTGTTTCCACCTGTCTCTGATTGGTGCTCGGGGCGCTCACCTGTTTCCCGAGTACTAATCAGAGGGACTATTTAATCCTGCCTTTGCCGGTCAGTCGGCCTGGCTTCATTATTTGATTCTTGCTACCGTTACATGAGTATTCCTTGTCTCTAGCCTATGCTAAGTGTTAGCCTTAGCGTCCAGTGCGATCAGCGTGTTTTTCCTCTGACTTGTTTTCCGTTTTTGGTACTTGTTTGATTTCGACAATAAATTATGTTCCTACCTGCACGTCCTGTCAGGAGTGGTCCGTCTGCATCCCGGGGGAACGAACCTTGCAGCAAGCTGCAACCCCCCTCGTACGTGACAAAACTTGTCAGGCTTGCCCATGACAGTTTGGTTATGTTATAGTTTTTCCTCTATGTGTGTAGTATTTCCTGTCAGCGCTCTTGTTTTGGTTCTGTTTCCTGATTGTCTCCCCAAGTGCTGTGTCCCCTCAGCTGTGGC
Organism: Nerophis lumbriciformis; assembly: GCF_033978685.3. NCBI lineage: Eukaryota > Metazoa > Chordata > Actinopteri > Syngnathiformes > Syngnathidae > Nerophis > Nerophis lumbriciformis. The sequence goes on from NC_084578.2 coordinate 14,884,658, forward strand.
TGATTGGCACCTGGCCACACCTGGTGTCAATCAGCCAGCTGCTATTTATACCTGCCCTACCCTCCAGTCACTGCTGAATTATTGTCATTGTCGCTATACTTGTTGTCACTACTACCTGTCATAATAATTGTTGTTGTAGCTCTGTCTACTATTGTTCACTCTGCTCTTGTCATAGTTCCTTCGTGTCACAGTAAGTGATTTTGTTTCTTGTCGACAGTTAGCTTTTGTGCTATTTTAGTTCATAGCCAAGTTTGTTCTCCGCCTTGTGCGCGCCTTTTGTTTGTACCCTTTTGTTTGTTTTTTTGCCATAGTGTTTAATTAAATCATGTTTTCTCGTTCAATGCCTGCCGTCATCTCTGCATCTTGGGGTTCGTCACCAACAAACTCTGACAAAAACTAATGTAAAGCATCCAAACAACAGAAGAATAAGTGATTATTACATTTTAGCAGAAATGTAGATAGAACATGTTAAAAGAGAAAGTAAGCCGATATTAACAGTAAATGAACAAGTAAATAAATAATTCATTTTCTACCACTTGTCCGTCATAATTTTGACAAAATAATAGATTGAGAAATTACACAATGTGTTACTGCATACGTGAGCATCTTAAATTAGGAGCCTTTGTTTGTTTACTTACTACTAAAAGACAAGTTGTCTTGTATGTTTACTATTTCATTTAAGGACAAAATTGAAATAAGAAACATATGTTTAATGCACCGTACATTTTGTTGCTAAAATAAAGCCAATAATGCCATTTTTTGTGGTCCCCTTTATTTTGAAAAGTATCGAAAAGTATTGAAATACATTTTGGTATCGGTACCAAAATATTGGTATCGGGACAACACTAGTGTCAAACCTCATTTTCTTATGTTAAGTAGGGCAGACACTTTGCCTTTAAGACCGATTCCGAGGCGCAACTCATTATCATCAGCCGATATTGCAGACGTAGAGAAATTGATTGGCTTTGAATTTGTCGTATATTTGTTCTTACGATCAAAGCAGAATTACAAGTTTTCCTCATTTCTGAGCCCCTTTTCCTCACTGGTTATGGGCATGTCATGAAGGGTAGACAGTGGGGACGTTCTGATCAGGGTTGTGTGCTGCTGATTCTGATACCGATATCGATACCACACTGCAGGTAAATTTAGATTTTTTTTACCCATATGCAACCTATATCGGATTACAACCCCTCTCCCCCCTTAGAAACAGCTGTTGCCATGTAATCAGGGAAAGTCCAAATAAAAGAGGAGGCGTACAATCTTTCGTCAGAGAGTGGTGAGACACTGTAAAAGGGTACAGTGTCTACGCGTTTCTCCTCATTGAGCCAAATTGAATTATGTCTCTGTTTAATTCCTTGCTTCTTGTCTTGTTTAATAGATGTCATCAGTGTTTGAACCTAATGTTGCGATGCCAATAAAGTAATTGACTTAAAAAAAAATGTAAATCACAGTATGTAAGGCTACGCATTTCCACAAATGTGCTAGCTTGATGCTAATATACATCGGCTTTGCTATTGACATTAGCATTAGCAGTTTTAACTTTCAACACATTCAAGTTTGTTAATGAAAACCGCAACTAAGATGCACGGTACAAGCAAAGAGCTGGTGCGTAATAAGTACAATACTTAAATTGTCGGGCACAACTTAAGACAGCAGGGACTGAAATGACCAAAACACCACAAACTATACACTACTGCCATCGAACCTAGCTAAATGTACAAACCCCGTTTCCATATGAGTTGGTAAATTGTGTTAGATATAAATATAAACGGAATACAATGATTTGCAAATCATTTTCAACCCATATTCAGTTGAATATGCTACAAAGACAAGATATTTGATGTTCAAACTGATAAACTTTTTTTTTCTGCAAATAATCATTAACTTTAGAATTTGATGCCAGCAACACGTGACAAAGAAGTTGGGAAAGGTGGCAATAAATACTGATAAAGTTGAGGAATGCTCATCAAACACTTATTTGGAACATCCCACAGGTGAACAGGCAAATTGGGAGCAGGTGGGTGCCATGATTAGGTATAAAAGTAGATTCCATGAAATGCTCAGTCAATCACAAACAAGGATGGGGCGAGGGTCACCACTTTGTCAACAAATGCGTGAGCAAATTGTTGAACAGTGTAAGAAAAACCTTTCTCAACCAGCTATTGCAAGGAATTTAGGGATTTCACCATCTACGGTCCGTAATATCATCAAAGGGTTCAGAGAATCTGGAGAAATCACTGCACATAAGCAGCTAAACCCGTGACCTTCGATGCCTCAGGCTGTACTGCATCAACAAGTGACATCAGTGTGTAAAGGATATCACCACATGGGCTCAGGAACACTTCAGAAACCCACTGTCAGTAACTACATCTGTAAGTGCAAGTTAAAACTCTCCTATGCAAGGCGAAAACCGTTTATCAACAACACCCAGAAACGTTGTCAGCTTCGCTGGGCCTGAGCTCATCTAAGATGGACTGATGCAAAGTGGAAAAGTGTTCTGTGGTCTGACGAGTCCACATTTCAAATTGTTTTTGGAAACTGTGGACGTTGTGTCCTCCGAACCAAAGAGGAAACGAACCATCCGGATTGTTATAGGCGCAAAGTTGAAAAGCCAGCATCTGTGATGGTATGGGGGTGCATTAGTGCCCAAGACATCAAATCAAATCAACTTTATTTATAGAGCACATTTAAAATTTACCACAGGGGTAGCCAAAGTCATGGGTAACTTACACATCTGTGAAGGCGCCATTAATGCTGAAAGGTACATACAGGTTTTGGAGCAACATATGCTGCCATCCAAGCAACGTTACCATGGACGCCCCTGCTTATTTCAGCAAGACAATGCCAAGCCACGTGTTACATCAACGTGGCTTCATAGTAAAAGAGTGCGGGTACTAGACTGGTCTGCCTGTAGTCCAAACCTGTCTCCCATTGAAAATGCGTGGTGCATTATGAAGCCTAAAATACCACAACGGAGACCCTTGGACTGTTGAAGCTGTACATCAGGCAAGAATGGGAAAGAATTCCACCTGAGAAGCTTAAAAAATGTGTCTCCTCAGTTCCCAAACGTTTACTGAGTGTTGTTAAAAGGAAAGGCCATGTAACACAGTGGTGAAAATAAAGTTTATGAGTTTGAACATCAAATATGTTGTCTTTGTAGTGCATCCAATTGAATATGGGTTGAAAAGGATTTGCAAATCATTGTATTCCGTTTATATTTACATCTAACACAATTTCCCAACTCATATGGAAACGGAGTTTGTAAATGCGGCTTAATGTCATACCTGCAAATGATACTCAGAAATGTGATCATGAAACAAGATATAACAACTGGACAGCAGTTATCATAATCAGCCCTTTTTTAAATAAATAAATAAAAATGAGATTTTATTATTAAAAAAAACCTGAAATTGGTACCGTTAAGTACCGGTATCAATTTAAATGTAAACATTACCCATCCAGACAGCCAGTGGGGATCGGCGTTTGTGACTGGCATTAACCGGCAATGGCGATCACGTACTTTTAATTAAAAAATCATCCGATACTGATGGGTGTCGTGTCGATCACAAAGCACATTGCAGTGTTCAATGTTATTAGGACTCGTCCAAATGTCTTCATCTCCTTAAAGAGTGTTGAGAAACGATCCGAAAAGACATAATGAACAGTTAGGTTGTTTCTGACAGTCTGTTCTGGCTTTATGGCCATCATCAGACTTCTCATCCTTGTCCCCAAATCTTCATTAAGAAAATATATATATTTTTAATTCTTAATAAAAGAAAAAAAGACCAAACATGATAAGTCTCACTTCAGACTTATTAAATCATTTGTACCTAGTACTACTTAGCAGGTAGGTCATACTTTGTAACACTGTTTACTGTGGTTAAATGCCACCTCCTGTTTAATTGGCATTCTCTACTGACCAGGGCCCTGTAAGCGGATGTACTAATTTCATGTCAGTAGACATTACCTCAAAGATCCACTAAGCAAATGGGTGGAAAAAGGAGTGTCTTTTTTTCCCCAAGACAGAAGGCCCGTTTAATTGAATGTACAAGTACGATGGCACTTCTTTACAAGTTTACTTTAAACTATGTGGTTTGGGTGATTATGAATTACTTTTGAAGTTTACAAACCATTACAAATACCATAGATTCCGGACTACAAGCCACTACTTGTTTCCTACACTTTGAACCCTGCGGCTTATAAAACAGTGTTTTTTTCTTTGCTGACGGTCATAATGCAAGTAGATTAAAATAACAAGCAAATACACTGAAAAAGTGTCATAGTGTTTGCTACTGCGCTATCTTTTGGATGAGTTCACTCATTGCAGGTGCTACAGCGTCCTTCCATATAGTGCTTTCAACCGGAAGTATAAGTGCCGTTCCTTCTTTTAGCCGTCCACAGCATTCCTACTCGAATGGATTCTCCATTCATCACTCCAAGCAACGTTTGTAAGTTGTACAATATAACTAAAACTGCTAATACTTACTAAACCGTCCAATGTGTGATGTCTGTAGGAGTGTTTTCATGTATGTTTTGTACATGTAAGCGTCATTAAAATTAGCTAATATTCGAACATGTGTTTTAATTGTCTGTGTTAGTATTATTAACTTACGATGACATTCTGTTTGTATTGTGTCAGTTTCACACATTTCTCAGTAAATTCACCAAAACATTAACCGTGGACTTATTGGGCCTGTTTAGCTGATTGGAGAGCTAGCTTATGGGTCCGTGACGATGACTTCTGTTTTGTTTGATCATCCGTTTTACTGCCGTGTTCCAGGCACCGTTTAGAAACAATTAAGGTATGTAAATTAACATTTACAGAATGTTTCTGTGTAAATAACCATTTCACAACGTATATGTGGATGGGGGCGTGGCCCCTGCCGCGGAACAGGGTGTGCAAGGACCGGCCTCGAAGACAGCGACAGGTGAGTAGATGGCCCAGGTGGGCCTTGTTATCTAATCACCTGTCGCCTTTATTAGCAGCAGCCGGAACGAGACATGGCAGTTGGAGTGGGAGCCAGAGAGAGAGAAACATGGACTGAGGGAAAGACAATTTGCCGGAAAGCAAAAGCCTACCACTATTTATGAAAATAAAACAGTGTTGTACCCGGGCTCTCGTGGCAGTGTGTGGTGGTCCGCAGAACCCACTAGAGGGCAACCTCTACAGTATATCTGAAGCTTATAGTCCGGTGCGGCTAATATACGGAAATTTTTTTTTTTTTTCCTAAAATTTTGTGGGTGCAGCTTATAGTCCAGAAAATACAATACAACAAATTTACCAACAAACTAATCATTTGATGCCTTTTACTTAAAGCGCAGGTGTCAAACTCAAGGCCCAGGGGCCAGATCTGGCCCTTCATAACATTTTAGCTTAGAAATAATGTGCAACAATAAAGTACTTAATCTTTTCCGACTAATTCCTTCGTTCTGTTCTGACAGAAACATAATACATGTACTGTATGCAATTGCATATATTTTAAACTTCAAAATTATGTAATAGTGTAACACATATATTTTATTAAATAATTTAAATGTGTATGAATTTAGGTCGGAATGTATTAATATAAGAATCTGTAATAATAATGTTATTGTTAACAGTGTAATGTCAGTTACATTTGTATGAATGTCGGATGGAAAGTAGTTATAATCTGTAATAATAATGTACTATTAGTTATGTTTCCTAATAATGCAACAGATATTATATTATTATACATTCTAACAGTTGTATGTGTTCAAATAAAAACAAATATCTGATTGACTTATGATTTTAAAGCGAGTTATCTATTAAATTGCACACTGTAAAAATGTACACTGTTTGCTCAGTCGCCAGATTTTTTAGAAAAAAAAAACGATGCCACCACTTTTCTATTTACAATAATACACCAAAAAAAGAACAAAAAGCATATTATTAAAAAAAGGTTGCTCAGTCGCCAGAATGAAATTGTTAAAAAAAAAAAAACAGTACCGTATTTTCCGAACTATAAGGCGCACTTAAAATCTTAAGTTTTTAAGTTTTTCTCAAAACTCGACAGTGCGCCTAATTACCCGGTGCGCCTAATGTACGGAATAATTATGGTTTTGCTCACCGACCTCGAAGCAATTTTATTTAGTACATGGTGTAAGTGTGACTAGTAGATGGCAGTCACACATAAGAGATATGTAGTAAGAGGTATGATGGCAATATCACTCAAGTAAACAACACCAACATTGTATATGTTCCATTGAAAATATAGAACATTACACACGGCGCTCAAAAATCGATCAAAATGTTTCAGTTCGACTTTGGTAAGCTATGAAGCCACACCGCTTGGTGGATTGTCGGCGCATTAAACGTATGAGTATTATTATGGTGGGTGTATATGGTAAGACATATTATCTGGCGTTTTGTTTCGCAATATTATGCAAAAGCAACTTTTCTTACCTTCTGGTACCTGCTGATCTGTATTTGGGATCTGTATAAATCCTGAAAAATTGCGCGTGTCTGCCTTTGTAGTCCGTGCCAACACCGTAGTCGATAAGCTTCTTCTTTTTCTCTATCTTCTTGTTATGGGACATTCATCCTCCGCTGTTGCCATTTCTAATATAAAGTAGTGTAAAGTTCTTACTTATATCTGTCAGTAAACTTGCCATGAAAGCGCTAAAACATACCGGTGTAGTGAGTTTACATTATTCACCCAAGGAACTTTAGTTATTAGAGTTCCGGTTGGACGGTTTTTCACGGGACACATTTGTTGTTGTTTCTGGATGAGGAGATGCTGCTCCGTTTTTGATTGAAGTAAAGTCTGAATGTCATTAAAACAGTTAGCTCCATCTTTTGACACTTCTTCCACCCCCGTCCTTGCACGCTACACCGCTACAACAGAAGAAAACGCCGCCGAAGGTGAGCCACGTAAATAAGAGCGCCCACAAAACGGTGCATCCAGAAGCGACTGTCAGAAAGCAGCTTGAAGATGATCTGTAAAACATAATCTATGCAACATTTTGACCAAAGAACCACCATTACATGTCATGTAGATCAGTGGTACCCGGTGGTTGGGGACTACTGCTTTACAGTACAGATCTCTCACAATATTATGTCAGACCCACTCGACATCCATTGCATTCGGTCTCCCCTAGAGGGGGGGGGGGTTTACCCACATATGCGGTCCTCTCCAAGGTTTCTCATAGTCATTCACATCGACGTCCCACTGGGCTGAGTTTTTCCTTGCCCTTATGTGGGCTCTGTACCGAGGATGTCGTTGTGGTTTGTGCAGCCCTTTGAGACACTTGTGATTTAGGGCTATATGAATAAACATTGATTGACTGATTGATACAGATAAGAACGAAATTCTGTTGTATTAGCTCGTTGTAGTGCAGGATAAAAGAGCAATAAGGTGCAGATATAAATAAATAGATTACTGTACAGATAAATTAATTGCACTTTTGCATATGCATCCACGTTTATGGATGTATGTTATATTGTCTTTATATTCCAGCGAGTTGATCCGTTTTTGGGGGGAATTGAGAGGATTATTATGATGCGTTCAAGAGTCTTACGGCCTGAGGGAAGAAGCTGTTACAGAACCTGGAGGTTCTGCTACGGAGGCTGCGGAACCTCTTTCTAGAGGTTTATGAGTTTCTAGAGTTTATGTTGTGTAAAGGAAATTTCCTATTTCTAAGAAGTTCTGGTAGCAGTGGTCCCCAACCTTTTTGTAACTGCGGACCGGTCAATGCTTGAAAATTTGTCCCACGGACCGGGGGGGGGGGGATATTTAAAAATACAATCATATGTGCTTACGGACTGTATCCCTTGCAGACTGTATTGATATATATTGATATATCAGAATCAGAATCAGCTTTATTGTCATTACGCAAGGTAACGAGATTGAGGCCATTCCATACAGTGCGATGTGTGCATGCTAGAAAAACAATGTGCAAATATATAAAAATATAAAAAATGTAGAAGTGCAATGAATATGGTGTGAAATGAATATATACATGAAAAAAACCCAAAAAAAAACAGGGTGGTTGGTGGAATGGGTTATTGCACCGAAGAGAAGGCAGTTATGAGGGACAATGGGGCAGTCCGTTCAGGATGGTTATGGCCCTGGGGAAGAAGCTGTTCTTTAGCCTGTTTGTTTTGGTTTTAATGCACCTGTAGCGCTTCCCAGAGGGCAGCAGGTGGAACAGGTCAGAGCCAGGGTGGGTACCAGAATATTAATAACAGAAAGAAACAACCCTTTTGTGCGAATGAGTGTGAATGAGTGTAAATGGGGGAGGGATGTTTTTTGGGTTGGTGCACTAATTGTAAGTGTATCTTGTGTTTTTTATGTTGATTTAATAAAAAAATAAAAAATAATTTTTTTTGTTTTTGTTTTTGTTTTTTTTTTATTTCTTTTGCGGCCCGGTACCAATCGATCCACGGACCGTTATCGGGCCGCGGCCCGGTGGTTGGGGACCACTGATGTAGACCACAAGAAAGTGTTTTACATTACAACCCTTTAATGCGCCCTATAAGCGCCTGACCAGTGACGTGCGGTGAGGTTCATGACTGAAGGCACTGACTTCATCACAGTCAGATTTACAAACATATGAACCCTAAAGAGTATCTTATTCACCATTTGATTGGCAGCAGTTAACGGGTTATGTTTAAAAGCTCATACCAGCATTCTTCCCTGCTTGGCACTCAGCATCAAGGCTTGGAATTGGGGGTTAAATCACCAAAAATGATTCCCGGGTGCGGCCCCGCTGCTGCCCACTGCTCCCCTCACATCCCAGGGGGTGATCAAGGGATGGGTCAAATGCAGAGGACAAATTTCACCACACCTAGTGTGTGTGTGAAAATCATTGGTACTTTAACTTAACTTTAACTTTACACATACAAACTGTAGCACACAAAAAAGCACATTTAATTAAAAAAAGGTTATTATGGTCTTACCTTTACTTATAAGTGCGGGAACAGTGGTGTTCGTGTTGGAGAAGTTGTGAATGAATGAAATATGAAATCCGTGCTGCAGTCTGCAGGTGTACCTAATGTTGTGTCCCTGCAGTCGTTCACGCTCCTCCAGCGCGGGCATTGTTGTTTTTGCACTTTTTGGCTTCTTGTTAAGTTTTTTTGGGTGGATTCGGTCTTACACATGGAGGGTTTGGGTGTGGCTTTGGTTGGTGTGGCGCTCCCGTCGGGGGGTGCATTAACCGGCACCAGGAGGCGGGATTACTGCGAGCCTCAGCCAGTGCGTCTTTTGCAGCTGTTTTATGATCGCTCAGCACAAGAAATACGTCACACACATACAGTTGTTGACAATATACACTGTACATTATATACCTCAGCTAACTAAACTATGGAAATGTATAATATAGTTCATATAGCAATACGGTCTCACTGCACAGCAGGCCAGCAGTTAGCCGAGTCCGCAATCCATGTTGAGGCACAACTGAGTGACGTGCCTCAACTGGCTGCTGATCACCGCACCGTCTCTTCTCAGTATTTGAACGGCAAATGTGAAAATTCAGCGATTTTGAATAAAAATAATCTAAAACTGGTGAAGTTAAATGGAAAATAACTTTATAGTATAATCACTGAATTTAATACATTTGTTTTCTTTTTACATTTTTTTTCTTTCCATGATGGCAGGTGAGGCATCATATATGGATATATATGAAAATAGACCAGTGGTTCTTAACCTGGGTTCGATCGAACCCTAGGGGTTCGGTGAGTCGGCCTCAGGGGTTCGGCGGAGGTCAAAACACACCCGACTCATCGTGTGAATAAAAACTTCTCCCTATCGCGTATTACGGATACGACAACAGCAGAAATCAGACTGATTTGCAGGTGTGTAATTTGTGGTGAGTTTATGCACTGTGTTGGTTTTGTTCTTTGAACAAGGTGATGTTCATGCACGGTTCATTTTGTGCATCAGTAAAAAAACATGGTAACACTTTAGTATGCGGAACATATTCACCATTAATTAGTTGCTTATTAACATGCAAATTAGTAACATATTGGCTCTTATCTAATCATTTATTCAGCATGGCCTTATTATAACCCTAACCCTCTAATCCTGGCCCTAACCCTCTAACCCTAACCCTAACCAAATAACTCTAAATTAAGTCTGATTTACTTAGAATATGTTCCCCATACTAAAGTGTTACCAAAAACATATAACTTTGTCTTGAATTTGAAAAAAAAAACATTTAATTTTTCACTAAAGAAGGGTTCGGTGAATGCCATGCTTGCCAACCCTCCCGGATTTTCCGGGAGACTCCCGAAATTCAGCGCCTCTCCCGAAAACCTCCCGGGACAAATTTTCTCCCGAAAATCTCCCGAAATTCAGGCGGAGCTGGAGGTCACGCCCCCTCCAGCTCCATGTGCACCTGAGTGACGTGTCGACAGCCTGTTTTCACGTCTGCTTTCCCACAATATAAACAGCGTGCCTGCCCAATCACGTTATAACTGTAGAATGATCGAGGGTGAGTTCTTGGTTTCTTATGTTGGTTCATTGTTAGGCAGTTTCATTAACATCCTCCCAGCGCGGTAACAACACACAACAACAGCAGTCACGTTTTCGTCTACCGTAAAGCAGTTCGTCTGCCGTAAACAGCAATGTTGTGACACTCTTAAACAGGACAATACTGCCATCTACTGTACATGCATATGTGACAATAACATCTACGGCTTTTAGAGAGTGCAGTGCACAACTGCGCACACAACAAGGAGACGAAGCAGAATGCATCATCAGAGAGGGTGTTCAGCATGGTTAGAAAAATAGTGACAGAGAATAGAACAAGGATGGACAATTCAACCCTTAACTCAACAATGAGTAGATGAGTGTTACGTGTGTATATGTATAAATAAATGAACACTGAAATTCAAGTATTTCTCTTATTTATATATATATATATATATATATATATATATATATATATATATATATATATATATATATATATATATATATATATATATACATATATATATATATATATATATATATATATATATATAATAAAATAAATATATATATATATATATATATATATATATGTATATATATATATATATATATATATATATATATATATATATATATATAGCTAGAATTCACTGAAAGTCAAGTATTTCTTATATATATATATATATATATATATATATATATATATATATATATATATATATTTATGAATGAAATACTTGACTTGGTGAATTCTAGCTGTAAATATACTCCTCCCCTCTTAACCACGCCCCCCGCCCACGCCCCCACCCCCCACCTCCCAAAATCGGAGGTCTCAAGGTTGGCAAGTATGGTGAATGCGCATATGAAACTGGTGGGGTTCGGTACCTCCAACAAGGTTAAGAACCACTGAAATAGACCATTCATCGGCAGTGCGCCTTATAATCCGGTGTGCCCAATGCTTCGGAAAATACGGTACGCTGTAAAAAACACACCGTAAATGTTCACAGTAAAATTCTGACGAGACCTGCCTGTCCACAAAGTAAGTACAAAAATACACCATAAACACTGGAATAGGCGATTAATCAAGAAGTGTGTGTCATGACAACATGTTTATTGTAATGCATGAGTTTATCTCCACATCCATCATGATATATATCATTAGTACAGTTACAGTGAGGACAGACATGACAATGAAAGCCATTATTGTTGAACATGTGTGATAGAAGACCTGCGATTACGCTGCCATATGCTTACTAAAATTATTCATAATGTCAGTTTGCTAATGAAGTTTTTTTTGTTTGTGACCTGCTTTCACGAAGGCCTCGTTTTTGTTCCACTTGCTTATTTATTTATCGTCTACTGGTGAAATTAATAGCAAACCTGATTATCAGCTGGCAGCCCGTCCCCCCCCTGTGCCCTCAGTGAGTTTCAGTCGCTTTGCCCGTCTGTCACTTAGCCCAGACGCCCGGGGCAGTCTTGTCAGACGGTTATTGCAAAGCGCTGCTGCTCGCTCACTCATTAGCAGTGTCCATTTTCACTGAGCCAGACATGCAGTGTGACCCTGAAGACATGCATATCGAATACATGGTTTGCATTTTTTTTTTTTTTTTTGCCTCCACCTTGGTACTTCCGAAGTCTTATCTCAAAAAGTTCTAGCCAAAAGTAAACAGATTTAATATTTTATTATTATTGCTTTATTTATTTTTTGCAGACTTTTTTGCCATTTTGTTTGTTATTCATGCTCACATTTAGGCAGGCGGTTACTGAACAGGTCGATGTGACTGACCTTTTTAAGAGTCAGAAAAGCGCCAACAAAAATCTTCGGACCAATTTCCTTGCATAGGATGCTCTGATAAATGCTCGGAGCTACTGTAATATAACCACAAAACACATGAGTGCCGTATAATATTGTATTGACTGTTTGTTAAAGGGGAACTGCACTTTTTTTAGAATTATGTAAGACAAGTTCGCATATGTTATTTTTTTTCACATTCTAAATCGTAAATAAAGGCTAGCAAAAGTCAGCTAACAATGGAGCAAAGGGAGTTGCACTTTTCCCCCCTGATATATAATATATATATTGTGTTTTTATGTTGACTTAATAAAAATAAAAAATATATATATTTTTTTTTTTGTGCGGCCCGGTACCAATCGGTCCACGGATCGGTACCTCTAGAAAGAGGTTCCGCAGGTCTATTAAAAAAATACCACATATATATATACATATATAAAATATAAAAACATCCCAAAACCCTCATCAACGTTTTATACGTTTTATATATACACTGCAAGGACACTATATTGCCAAAAGTACTTGGCCACCTGCCTTGACTCACATATGAACTTGAAGTGTCATCCCATTCCTAACCCATAGGGTAAGGCTGTCCACAAGGTTGCGGAGTGTGTTTATAGGAATTTTCGAACATTCTTCCGAAAGCGCATTGGTGCCTGGCTCTCAGTCTCCATTCTAATTCATCCCAAAGGTGTTCTATCGGGTTCAGGTCAGGACTCTGTGCAGGCCAGTCAAGTTCATCCACACCAGACTCTGTCATCCATGTCTTTATGGACCTTTCTTTGTGCACAGTCATGTTGGAAGAGGAAGGGGCCCGCTCCAAACTGTTCCAACAAGGTTGGGAGCATGAAATTGTCCAAAATGTTTTGGTATCCTGGAGCATTCAAAGTTCCTTTCAAGTGAAGTGAAGTGAATTATATTTATATAGCGCTTTTCTCTAGTGACTCAAAGCGCTTTACATAGTGAAACCCAATATCTAAGTTACATTTAAACCAGTGTGGGTGGCACTGGGAGCAGGGGGGTAAAGTGTCTTGCCCAAGGACACAACGGCAGTGACTAGGATGGCAGAAGCGAGGATCGAACCTGCAACCCTCAAGTTGCTGGCACGGCTGCTCTACCAACCGAGCTATACCGCCCCGCTTTCAATGGAACTAAAGTGCCATGTCCAACTCCTTAAAAACAACCCCACACCATAATTCCTCCTCCATCAAATTTCACACTTGGTGCAAATGTACCGTTCTCCTGGTAACCTTCAAACCCAGACTGGTTCATCAGATTGCCAGATGGAAAAGTGTGATTCATCACTCCAGAGAAGGCGTCTCCACTGCTCTAGAGTCCAGTGGCGACGTGCTTTACACCACTGCATCCGACGCTTTGCATTGGACTTGGTGATGTGTGGCTTAGATTCAGCTGCTCGGCCATGGAAACCCATTCCATGAAGCTCTCTGCGTACTGTACGTGGGCTAATTGGAAGGTCACATGAAGTTTGGAGCTCTGTAGCAACTGACTGTGCAGAAAGTCTTTGCACTATGCGCTTCAGCATGCGTTGACCCCTCTCTGTCAGTTTACGTGGCCTACCACTTGGTGGCTGAGTTGCTGTTGTTCCCAAACTTTTCCATTTCTTGTAATAAAGCCGACAGTTGACTTTGGAATATTTAGGAGCGAGGAAATTTTACGACTGGATTTGTTGCACAGGTGGCATCCTATGACAGTTCCACGCTGGAAATCACTGAGAGCGGCCCATTCTTTCACAAATGTTTGTAAAAACAGTCTCCATGCCTAAGTGCTTGATTTTATACACCTGTGGCCGGGCTAAGTGATTAGGACACCTGACTCTGATCATTTGTAAATCTTTCAAACAAAATGAAAGTCATGGTCATAGACCCACTAGCTGCGGAAGCTAGCTATCCAATCAGGTAAACAGACTCAATAACGCCATAGTGATGTTATGGTGAATTTACTGAGGAATTTGTGAAACTGCAACAATACAAAAATAATGCAGTTGTAAGTTAATAATACTAACACAGACACTAGTAAACGTGTTAGCATATTAGCTCATGCTAACGACGTTAGTGTCATTACATTAAGAAAGCACATACAAATATGCATGAAGACACTCTAACAGACATCACACCTGGGACGGTTTAGTAAGTATAAATTGTTTTAATTTTACTGTAAAACTTACAAGCTGTCATGTCTTTTGATCATGTTTTGATTGGCTAAGTTCTGTTTGGTTTTTGGACTCTTTTTAGTTCCTGTTTTTGCACTCTTGTTTGTTTTTGTTTCCATGACAACCCATTAGTTGCACCTGTTTTCACGTTCGGACTCACACACCAGTCAGCAATCATGTCACTACTATTTAAGCCTGTCATTTTCAGTTGGTCGTCCTGGTAACATTGTCATTATTCATGCCTGTTCATAGTTTTCAAGACCCACCACGCCAAGACCCACCACGCCAAGCTTCGCCGCCTGCCACAACGAGGACACACGCATCCGCGCCTGCCACGACGACGACGCACCCACCTCTTCGTCGGCCACGGATGTGGCCATTCCCTGGGCGTCCGCCATGCGAAGTGCATTCACCTCCTCGTCGGCCACGGATGTGGCCGTTCCCGGGTCGCCCACCGGGTCAGGTGCAGCGGCGTTCTACGCGTTGCCGCCACCTAACTCTACCCTGGTGGATTCGGGGCCACTTGGTCTGGCGACCCACCGCCAAGGCCCCCACCCGCCCTCCCATGACTCTTGATCCTGCTCTGTTTGTTGTTTTGTTTTTTGGACATCTGGTATCTGTCCTTAAGGGGGGAATCTGTCATGTCTTTTGATCAAGTTTTGTTTGGCTAGGTTCTGTTTGGTTTTTGGACTCTTTTTAGTTCCTGTTTGTGCACTCTTGTTTGTTTTTGTTTCCATGACAATCCATTAGTGGCACCTGTTTTCACGTTCAGACTCACACACCTGTCAGAAATCATGTCACTACTATTTAAGCCTGTCATTTTCAGTTGGTCGTCCTGGCGACATTGTCATTATTCATGCCTGTTCATAGTTTTCATGCTGATGTTAATTTCATGCTCCGCTCATGCCACAGTAAGTGTTGTTTGTTTTATGTTCATAGTTTTGCCTTTGTGCTAGTTTATTGTTTTCATAGCCATGTTTGTTCTCCGCCTTGTGCGCACCTTTTGTTTGTTCTTTTTGTTAGTATTAAAATGAATTATGTCTTTACCTGCAAGCCATGTCCAGTCTAGTTTGTTTGCATTCCGGGAAAGCAATCCGCGCAGTAATTTGCGCCACCATAGTCCATGTCGTGACACAAGCGTTGCTTGCGGGGGATGAATGAAGAATCCATAGGAGGAGAAATGCTATGCATGGCTGAAAGACGAAGGGTACTCCGGTTAAATTTAAAAAAAAAAACACTACACGTAAAAGGAAGGACACTTGCAGTGAGCGAACTAGTCCATACGATGGCAGCATAGCACAAACAATACAATACTTGCTAGGTGTATTTTCCTGTTTTTTTTTAAACTATGTTTATCATGACTGTTATCGGAGAAAAATCCGTAACCGTTTTATAAGCCGCAGAGTTCAAATTTTAAGAAACAAATATTGGCTTATAGTCCAGAATTGACGGCCTAGTGGTTAGAGTGTCCGCCCTGAGATAGGTAGGTTGTGAGTTCAAACCCCGGCCGAGTCATACCAAAGACTATAAAAATGGGACCCATTACCTCCCTGCTTGGCACTCAGCATCAAGGGTTGGAATTGGGGGTTAAATCACCAAAAATGATTCCCGGGCGCGGCCACCGCTGCTGCCCACTACTCCCCCCACCTCCCAGGGGGTGAACAAGGGGATGGGTCAAATGCAGGGGACCAATTTCACAACATCTAGTGTGTGTGACAATCATTGGTACTTTAACTTTAACTTTAACTTAACCAGAACCTTACATTTTTGAGCCTGAATATAAAGAGGCTGAGCAACAAGTTTTAGAAGCTGTCTGCTAAACAGATCCAGCATTCGTGAACCACTATAGAACATCATGTAGCGGTATTGCTAAGTGCTGAACAAAATATACAAACTACGAACATAATAAAACAATCACTTACTGCCGACTGGGAGGATGTTTATATATTTCCATTTAAAAAAGGACTTCATCAAAATCCTCACAAAGAATTAAACACAAGCATCTTTTCCTGTCTTTCTCGCCATCTCCAGGTCTACGTTGGATGTCAAAGTTGACCAACTTTTTGGTTCATGGCGACAAACTTTTACTATCCAGGTGAGAGGCATGATTTAGAATCCAGAATTAACTTTTACCGATGTAGAGGCATCACCGGGTCAATATGGCAGAATAAGCTAGTTCAGTGTTTTTCAACCTTTTTTGAGCCAAGGCACTATTTTTGCATTGAAAAAATGCGAAGGAACACCACCAGCAGAAATCATTAAAAAACGAAACTCAGTTGACAGTAAAAAGTTGTTGTCGGAATTGTTGGATATGACTTTAAACCATAACCAAGCATGCATCACTATGGCTCTTGTCTCAAAGTAGGTGTACTGTCACGACCTGTCACATCACGCCCTGACTTATTTGGACTTTTTTGCTGTTTTCCTGTGTGTAGTGTTTTAGTTCTTGTCTTGCGCTCCTATTTTAGTGGCTTTTTCTCTTTTTTTTTGGTATTTTCCAGTAGCAGTTTCATGTCTTCCTTTGAGCGATATTTCAACCGCATCTACTTTGTTTTAGCAATCAAGAATATTTCAGTTGTTTTTATCCTTCTTTGTGATTGACATGTCATGTTCGGCTGTACATTGTCTTTGCTTCACAGTAAGTCTTTGCTGTCGTCCAGCATTCTGTTTTTGTTTACTTTGTAGCCAGTTCAGTTTTAGTTTCGTTTTGCGTAGCCTTTCCTAAGCTTCAATGCCTTTTCTTAGGGGTACTCACCTTTTGTTTATTTTTGGTTTAAGCATTAGACACTTTTTTACCTGCACTCTGCCTCCCGCTGTTCCTAGCAATTAGCTACCGGCTGCCACCTACTGATATGGAAGAGTATTACACGGTTACTCTGCCGAGCTCTAGACAGCGCCGACACTCAACAACAACAACACATCATTTGCAGACTATAATAACTGGTTTGTAAAAAATATTTTTAAACCAAATAGGTGAAATTAGATAATCTCCTAGTGGTTGAAAAACACTGAGCTAGTTAACCCTCCGCTGCTAAAAACAGATCCTCTGCACTAGCGCTTATATAAATAACACAGCTGATACTTAATATTCAGGTCACGAGATGTAAATTGAGCATTGTTGGTGGTTTTTGGATGTTTTTTAGACGGCTTTATGGATAGAATAGTGTTCTCTCATTAGCTACATTGTTAGCCACTTTGTACTTGCCGTGTATTACAAGTTGAATGCATCTTACATAGGAGTTGTGAATGATAGTCAAAATACCACAAAAATAGTGCAGTTCCCCTTAAAATGTTGCGGAATTCAGTGCATTGGGGGAATATCTAGCAAACTGCTTTGAGGAATGGTTCTGGTTCATGGTAAACTTCCAGGAAGCCATCAAGTATTTTGGTCAAGGTTGGCGTCGACCTTCATGAATAAATGATGGAAGCTTTTAGAAGTGTGAGTGTGGTTACATGTGAGGAAGCCCCAGACTGCCATTTCTTTTTGACCTATAAATATATAAAGTTCAACAAAGAAAAACAAAAGAGAACACAGTACGGTATCTGTAAAAACGAGAACAGCATACAGAATCGGTCAAAACAAACTTTTGGAACCCCATTGGAATTCATTCATCCCCTGTATCTGTGCAAACGTATGAATCCAAAGAATGCGGAAATGCTTTTTAACAAACCTTCACGTAAGTTAGACCTGGGCCGATAACAAATTATTGCCGATAAACGATATTATTGCCATTATTTTTCCGAGACCAAATGAACCACCAATTTAATGAGAATACATAATAATAATGCAAGTATACCCTTTCAAATGCAATACACTTGTATTTCTCGTATATTTTAACATTGTAATTGAAATGTAAATTTTTAAATGCAAAGTTAAATAAAACAAACAAATAATGAAAATACAAAACTCAAAACCAGTGAAGTTGGCACGTTGTGTAAATGGTAAATATAAACAAAATACAATGATTTACAAATCCTTTTCAACCTATATTCAATTGAATAGACTGCAAAGACAAGATACTTAACGTTCGAACTGGTGAGCTTTGTTGTTTTTTTACAATTTGATGCCTGCAACATGTTTCAAAAAAGCTGGCAAAAGTGGCAAAAAAGACTGACTAAGTTGAGGAATGCTCATCAAACACTTATTTGGAAGATCCCACAGGTGAACAGGCTAATTGGGAACAGGTGGGTGCCATGATTGGGTATAAAAGCAGCTTCCATGAAATGCTCAGTCATTCACAAACACTTTGTGAACAAATGCGTGAGCAAATTGTTGAACAGTTTAAGAACAATATTTCTCAACGAGCTATTACAAGGAATTTAGGGATTTCACCATCTAATATCATCAAACGGTTCAGAGAATCTGGAGAAATCACTGCACGTAAGCGGCAAGGCTGAAAACAAACATTGAATGCCCGTGACCTTCAATCCCTCAGGCGGTACTGCATCAAAAAGCAACATCAGTGTGTAAAGAATATCACCACATGGGCTCAGGAACACTTCAGAAAACCACTGTCAGTAACTACAGTTCATCGCTACATCTGTAAGCGCAAGTTATGCAAAGAGAAGGCCATTTATCAACAACACCCAGGAACGCCACCGGCTTCGCTGGGCCTGAGCTCATCTCAGATGGACTGATGCAAAGTGGAAAAGTGTTCTGTGGTCTGACGAGTCCACATTTCGAATTGTTTTTGGAAACTGTGGATGTCGTATCCTCCGGAACCAAGAGGTTTTGTTGTTTTTTTCTTGGTTTTATATTGTTAAATGTTATCAAATTTGATCAAAAGACGAACAAACCAATTATATTGACTGGCTCATTAACATGATCAAATGGTGTATGTTTCATTTGAAGTGTTACAGTGATGAAACATTTACATTACTCTCACTCCGTAAACCAAGGCAGAAACAGCGGCAGAGTGGGTGTGCATCTTCTTTCTGCTTGGACTGGGATGGAACGGAACTATATTGTCATGTGTTTTCAGTATCAGCTCACTAAGGTCCCGTTTACAATAAGTTGGATAAGGTTATCCAGGGTAAATCCCAGCTAACCTTCATCATCGGCGGTCACTCGAACGAGTATGACGATCCTCCCGGTGGGGGTGTATCCCTTTATGGAGGATGCCTGTGCGTGACTTTGTTTTACGTGGGGAGACTGGTGCACAGACAGTCACCACACGATCCTTGACAGAATCGGGTCAAGGTCCAGTGGCATGGAGTCCAAGACGACTGGGGACCCTTTTCTGCTGCAGCCTTCATCAGCCATCGCAGTCGTTGTGGTAGTTCTTAAATCTACCGTCTTCCCCCTGCTCCGCAGTTGAGGTCTTCACCGTATCCCTGGCTAGGAGGAAGCCAGGTACTAGGCCTTTGCCAAGGGCCACCTGGGGTAACAGTAGTAAAGGGGTTAACCTCCTATTGCCCCAAAACCACATAGAGGAGCCTCCACTGCCGGATGCACTTTAACGTCATGCCCAGGACACCACCTAACCTTATCCTTGTCCACACACAACAATGCCACCGTTTAAGACCCCCTCCCTGCCTCCGTCCGCCAGCACAACGCGACGTAGTATGCATGCGTGGAAAATGCGCACGTGATAGTCATCTCCAGTGTTGGTTTGTGTGCAAGTTCTTGAATTTAACTTATCTGAACAATATCCAGTGTTGTGGTAATTCAATGAACTGGAATCCAGTGTGCTGTGGGGCCCTATTGTAGTGAATCACACCTGAGCCATCATAAATTAATCAAATCTTTATTAGACACGTAAACAATGTGATAAAGAACATTTGACATCTCGATCTAGATATCTGGTCAGGACACTCCTCACTCTTTTGCCTTCACCTTCATTGTCCATTCCTTTTTGGTGACTTTATATACTCTGGACCTAGACCAGTGGTTCTTAACCTTGTTGGAGGTACCGAACCCCACCAGTTTCATATGTGCATTCACCGAACCCTTCTTTAGTAAAAAATAAATTGTTTAGTTTTTTTTTTTTTTTAATTCAAGACAAAGTTATATGTTTTTTTTACTGGTGCACAAAATGAACCGTGCATGAACATCACCTCGTTCAAAGAACAAAACCTACACAGTGCATGAACGCACAACAAATTACACACCTGCAAATCAGTGTGACTTCGGCTGTTGCCGTATCCATAATCATCATCATCGACGGTCACTCGAACAAGTATGACGGTCCTCCTGGTAGGGGTGTATCCCTTTATGGAGGATGCCTGTGCGTGACTTTGTTTTACGTGGGGAGACTGGTGCACAGACAGTCACCACACGATCCTTGACAGAATCGGGTCAGAGTCCAGTCGCATGGAGTCCAAGACGTTGAGGTCTTCACTGTATCCCTGGCTAGGGGGCAGTCAGGTACTAGGCCTTTGCCAATAGTGATGGGATCGGCAGTTCTTTTGACTGTACTGAATCACTAGAATCAGTTCCTTAAATTGAGTCGTTCAAAAAATGTGTTCACCGAACCCCCCCCCACCCCCACCCCCGAAAAAAAAAAATAGGAGGGGGGGGGCGTGCGTAGTACAGTACAGTGCAGACATTCGCGGGAGAAGCAGCAAATAGGGTGTACGTGAGTCCCTACACAGCTCTGTGCATGCAGTACACCAGGCAGTGAGTGACTGACACAGCGACACAGTCAGCACAGTTCAGTATGTGAACCTGAATCACTTCTGCAGCAGCAGTTCTGTGTGCAGGTCGGCGAATCATGAGTCAGTCAGTAACAGCTTCCCCAGCGGCAGATCTCGGTGTGTGTCAGTTCGCGAACGACACAAGCCCTCAGCACCCAATGAACGACGCGCACAGTGACTGAACGAGAGCCTCAATGTGACGTCCTCCTCCGCGACACAGTCAGTTCTCTGTGTCAGTAGGTTCGCGAGTCCTGATTCTGTCGTTCACTGAGTGATTCATGTCGTTAATCCGCGGTGAACGAATCGTTCGCTCAGTCCCTCCCCCCGCCCCCATGATGAGTAGCTGGCTGCGTCGTTCGCCGACGTCGAGGGTTCAGTTAGTCACAGAATGCGCCAGTTCCACTGGCATGGTCGCGGCGGAGCTCAACTGAACTGAGAAAGTAACGAATCAGTTTATGAAGTGATTCGGTTCAGTCCGTTCACTCAAAAGATTCGTTCTTTCGAACGAATCGTTCGCGAACAACACAACATTATTTGCCAAGGGCCACCTGGGGTAACAGTAGTAAAGTTAGTAGTTAACCTCCTAGTGCTCCAAGACCCCATAGAGGAGCCTCCACTGCCGGATGCACTTTAACGTCATGCCCAGGACATATCCATAATACGCCGATAGGGAGAAGTTTTTATTTACATGATGAGTTGGGTGTGTGACCTCCGTGGCGGAGGCTCTGCCGAACCCCTGAGGCCTACTCACCGAACCCCTAGGATTCGATCGAACCCAGGTTAAGAACCACTGACCTAGACGTTGAGTTCGCGACATACATGGCGGACAATAACTGATACAGTCTGCTTTGCCAGACCAAATGCATTCGCTGTTTTCCGTAGTTTTCCCTTGACGGCCAGGTAATACAAACCTAAGAGCCGGAGATTGAAGAAATACACGGCGCACGGAGGATCTTAAACGATAGTTTAGTGTGGCTTTAATGTGGCTTGGACTAAATTATTATTCGTTTAAGGAGTTATCCGGCTTAGTGTAGACATAGCCTTAAGAACAGACAATCAGCTGACAAGGGACCGCTTGTGATGAAAGGCTCAGCTGCCGCTTGTACGTTGAGGACATTAGAGTGATACGCGCTCTTATGTCTCCAAAATATCCAAAAAAGTCGCAAGATTTGTCGCTATTCGCTTTTGAAAAAGAAGGTCACTAAGAGGAGTTGGAAAGATACAAGATTTAGCGAGAAAGTCGCCAAGTTGGCAACACTGCGCTGAGGTGTGTGTGAAAGATAGAGACCCCAAGAACCGCCTTAGGTTGCTTCTGATTGGTAAACATTCCATGGTTGGCTAGATTTAGGCACAATAACGTATGGATTGGTCTGAGATTGTTTTTTTTCTGTCTATGTATATTGATTTGTGTACTTTTCAGAGACAACAATGTGGCCTTCAAGGTGTCCCAGTCATTTTGTATGTCGCTGACTAATTTTGTTGGCATGCTGAAAGACGAAGATAGGTTCATCATTGAACAGAAGGTGAAACATTTCTGTGCAAAAAAAACATCCCGGTTTCTGTATTTTCTCGCAACAAAGGCAGTCGTATTTCCCTACCTCTCCATTAGCTCTCCAGCTTTGCTTCTTTGTTTCGTCTTGTCTTGTCATTACTTTCTAAGAGCTTTTCTTTTGCACTGTTCTCCGAAAATATAAACATGGCATTAATAAACTGGACCCTCAACTCCATTGACAAGATCTTCTCGACGAGAAGCACGGGTCCGGGCAACCTGCCTGTCTTGATGAGACGTTTGCTGCCGGATACATGAGGGACTCTTGGGAGAAGGGGCGAGTCCTGTGCCTGTCATTTCTTTCCGTCACGGACATGGAAGATATCTGGTAACAGGGAATCTGCTGACTGGATTAAGCACCGCTCTGGTCTATTGACAGATTCGGAAGACAATGGCAGCCGTTCAAGGAGCCCAAAAGCTGCCCATCGCGCTGGATAGGACGGGCAGAGCTGTGGGCACTCAGATTTCGGCGATCTCGAAATTGATTTGAAAATTGGATAACATCTCGGAGAAACATTCTGCTCTGCAAGGTAAAATGATGATCAATTTAAGAGGCCAGAATGGACAATTAGATCAGACAAATTCATTGGAATGCGTTTGCTTGTCAAAACCAATAACAATCCTTGTCTACTATTCGACTCCCTCTGCAAATGGCCTTGGCAAGGCTGCGCTGTAAATATCCCAAAGCAGCAAAAGACACTCTGAATCCCGCTCCCTTCTTCAACAACCCCTGGGATGTTGTCTCTGTTCATGGACGCCAAGTGCAGCAACATCTAGGCTTATAGACATAACATGCACTCATACCAGATAGGCACACATGACCCCAGCCCCTATCTCACGCCTTTACCGCTCAACATCTCCAAACCCCTGCGGTATGAAACCTTACGAAGCAGCGCCCAGATGTCAGCAGCTTCGGACCAGATGCCACCCCTTGCCCCCTGTTGCAAGTCTCGGGTATTCTATGTTGTAGTATGTGTTCATATGTGCTTATTATTGCTTGAGTTTTTTTAATCTACTTTGGAAAAAATAACGTGTTTAAATTGTAAAAAACATTTGTTACAAAAAAAATTGCCGCTTTATATTATTGTCGGTCTATTCGTCAAGACATTTGTCTGTGGGTGGTAGGCAGCAAGTACACCGATCTTGATAACCAGGATGGCAAACAAACTGTTGGTGAGACAAACACATGACAATATTTGCTGAATTAGTTTCAGTCAGGGGTCGACACGACAAAAATGTTCAACGAGCCATATTGGACCGAAAGTACAAAAAAAAATCTCTCTTAAAAGGCTTATATAAGTGTTTTGTTTAAGTGTTATAATGAAGGCAACACACGATGTAAGTGTCTATATTAGCTATAATAGCCTACGATAAACATGACTATGTGTCGCAGGCTGATGCAAATTTTTGTTGACAGAAATGTTAAAACGTAATATTTGTTTTACACATTTTTGCAACATTGAAAAACATTAGTAAAAAGTCTTCTTCTAATGGATTTATTAAATTTTTTGCAAGCATAATGGTGCAATGATGCTATACAGCTAGCTTAATAGCATGTTAGCATCGATTAGCTTGCAGTCATGCACTTACCAAATATGCCTGATTAGCCCTCGAAAAAGCCGATGACATCAACAAAGCTCACCTTTGTGCATTCACGCTGAACATAAAAAGTTTGGTGGTCAAAATGAGACAAAGAAGGAGTGGCATAAAACACGTCTTTCTGTGTCAGCGTCGGGGGAAATTGTACATGTAAACAAACTACGGTAAGTTCAAGGACCGCCAAAATGAGTAGGACAAAACGGTGCTCACCAAATACTCTCGTCAGTGTAGGATGTTTAATAAAAACAGTGGGATTTCTAACAATTAGGAAAGTTTGTCCTCCTGTAACCCGACTTCTGCCCAATTGCAGCTGAGATTGTCATGATCCGTGGTCCGGATCATGTTTTTGTTATGTTCTGTTAGTTTTAGACCCCAGTAGTTCCTGTTTTTGTGCACCCCTGTTTGTTTTAGTTACCATGACGACTTATTAGTTTCCCCTGCCTCTGGTGTTCGGGACACGCACCTGCTCTAATCAAGAGACCATTATTTAAGCCTGTCTTTGCCAGTCAGTCGTCCTGGCGTCATTGCTTGTTTCATGCAATACCATAGTTCATTCTGCTCGTTTTCATGCCACAGTTTCATGTTGTGCTATGCCATAGTTATGTTAGTTGTTTCATGCCACAGTTTCATGTTGTGCTATACCATAGTTATGTTAGTTGTTTCATGCCACAGTAAGTCTTGTTGGTTCTATGTCCATAGTTATGTTAGTTGTTTCATGCTACAGTTTCATGTTGTGCTATGCAATAGTTATGTTAGTTGTTTCATGCCACAGTTTCATGTTGTGCTATGCCATAGTTATGTTAGTTGTTTCATGCCACAGTTTCATGTTGTGCTATGCCATAGTTATGTTAGTTGTTTCATGCCACAGTTTCATGTTGTGCTATGCCATAGTTATGTTAGTAGTTTCATGCCACAGTTTCATGTTGTGCTATGCCATAGTTATGTTAGTTGTTTCATGCCACAATAAGTCTTGTTGGTTCTATGTCCATAGTTATGTTAGTTGTTTCATGCCACAGTTTCATGTTGTGCTATGCCATAGTTATGTTAGTTGTTTCATGCCACAGTTTCATGTTGTGCTATGCCATAGTTATGTTAGTTGTTTCATGCCACAGTAAGTCTTGTTGGTTCTATGTCCATAGTTATGTTAGTTGTTTCATGCCACAGTTTCATGTTGTGCTATGCCATAGTTATGTTAGTTGTTTCGTGCCACAGTTTCATGTTGTGCTATGCCATAGTTATGTTAGTTGTTTTATGCCACAGTTTCATGTTGTGCTATGCCATAGTTATGTTAGTAGTTTCATGCCACAGTTTCATGTTGTGCTATGCCATAGTTATGTTAGTTGTTTCATGCCACAATAAGTCTTGTTGGTTATATGTCCATAGTTATGTTAGTTGTTTCATGCCACAGTTTCATGTTGTGCTATGCCATAGTTATGTTAGTTGTTTCATGCCACAGTTTCATGTTGTGCTATGCCATAGTTATGTTAGTCGTTTCATGACACAGTTTCATGTTGTGCTATGCCATAGATATGTTAGCTGTTTCATGCCACAGTTTCATGTTGTGCTATGTCATAGTTATTTTAGTTGTTTCATGCCACAGTAAGTTTTGTTGGTTCTATGTCCATAGTTAATGCTAAGTGTTAGCGTCGATGTTTCCTGCGCTAAGTTTTTTTTGTTCTTTAGACTTTCGTGTGAACGGCACGCTTTCCTTTTGTTTTGGTTTTTGTCTTTTCTGATGTGTAGGATTAATTGAAAACATGCTGTCGACACTTCACTCAGGTACGCCTGAATTTCGGGAGATTTTCGGGAGAAAATTTGTCCCGGGAGGTTTTCGGGAGAAGCGCTGAATTTCGGGAGTCTCCCGGAAAATCCGGGAGGGTTGGCAAGTATGTGTTTCACAGTGAAGCAAGGTGGCTCTCCCGGGGCAAAGTGCTGTCACTTGCCCTGTCTTGCCAAATGCATAGCTCCTCCTTTTTTTTTGCAAAGATTGCAAAGTGGCACTTTTATTTTATTTATTTTGAACTTGATGCAAGTTATTTGATTTACTATTGAACTTGATGCAAGTTATAACACTTTTATTTGATTTATTATTGAACTTGATGCAAGTTATAACACTTTTATTTGATTTATTATTGAACTTGATGCAAGTTATAACACTTTTTTTGATTTATTATTGAACTTGATGCAAGTTATAACACTTTTGTTTTATTTATTATTGAACTTGATGCAAGTTATTTTATTTATTATTGAACTTGATGCAAGTTATACCAGGCAGCACGGTGGGGAAGAGGGGTTAGTGCATCTGCCTCACAATACGAAGGTCCTGAGTAGTCTTGGGTTCAATCCCGGGCTCGGGATCTTTCTGTGTGGAGTTTGCATGTTCTCCCCGTGACTGCGTGGGTTCCCTCCGGGTACTCCGGCTTCCTCCCACCTCCAAAGACATGCACCTGGGGGTAAGTTGATTGGCAACACTAAATTGGCCCTAGTGTGTGAATGTGAGTGTGAATGTTGTCTGTCTATCTGTGTTGGCCCTGCGATGAGGTGGCGACTTGTCCAGGGTGTACCCCGCCTTCCGCCCGATTGTAGCTGAGATAGGCTCCAGCGACCCCCCGCAACCCCAAAGGGAATAAGCGGTAGAAAATGGATGGATGGATGGGCAAGTTATACCACAGCTGCACAGTTATTTTATTCATTATTGAACTTGATGTTATTTTATGTTATTGAGTTTGAATGTATACAACTTGATGTTACTTGATGTTCAATAAATTTGAAAATGTTAAGCTTGGCTTTAGCGTTCTGTTGGGGCGATGGGGGCAAGTGGGGCTTGAAAACTCCCCCTTGTCCAAAGTGGGGGATGACAAAAAAAGTTTGAGAACCACTGTCCTACAGAAACCATATTAAAACAAAAAAATATTTTTCCATGTTTATATATTTTTGCTCCAGAGAGGGACTAGGGCGGCGCTAAAGGGCCGCATGTGGCTCTAAAGCCGCTGGTTACCGATCTCCGGTTTAAGTAGTAATAAAGGAATTTAAAAGACCATGTAGCTCATTGACAAATGATCACACCTGGTCTGATGATATATGTTTCGAGCAGTCATGTCTGTAAATTATTGAGCACACCCAATGCACACTTTGTTTTTAATGGGAATGTCTCAGCCCACTTCAAGAAATAGTCAGTTGCTGTCACAATATATTGGTAGCCATCAGGAGATTTGGGCAAGGGTCCTGTCAACATTTCCTGTCAACATTTCCCAGACAGCAGGCAGCTGCCATAAAATGGCTTCGCTCCTAATTTGTCATAAGTGGTCTGATATCAAGGCATAAATGTACTTTTAGCATTTGAAGAGGCTATGCAGCTGCCAGAGGCTTATACATTGTAAAGCATAGAGAGTGTTTCCATAAGTTGTATTAATACTTCAAAACACACAACAATTGTCAATATCCACACACATGCAGCACGGTGAATGAGGGGTTAGTGCGTCTGCCTCACAATACGAAGGTCCTGGGTTCGATCCTGCGCTCGGGATCTTTCTGTATGGAGTTTGCATGTTCTCCCCGTGACTGCGTGGGTTCCCTCCGGGTACTCCAGCTTCCTCCCACCTCCAAAGACATGCACCTGGGGATAGGTTGATTGGCAACACTAAATTGGCCCTAGTGTGAATGTTGTCTGTTTATCTGTGTTGGCCCTGCGATGAGGTGGCGACTTGTCCAGGGTGTACCCCGCCTTCCGCCCGAATGCAGCTGAGATAGGCTCCAGCACCCTCCACGACCCCGAACGGGACAGGCGGTAGAAAATGGAAATCTTGTCAAATCTTGAGCACAGCTCATGCTGTGTTGTGACTCATTCTGAATGGCCACTGATTGACGTGGAGTGCAGCTCCAGAAAGAGCTTCCAGACTTACTCTCTTCACTTAATAGCCTTTGGCTGGCCAAAGAAAAGCTCCCCATCGACAAACATAACATAACATAACATAACATAACATAACATACAAACCCTGTTTCCATATGAGTTGGGAAATTGTGTTAGATGTAAATATAAACGGAATACAATGATTTGCAAATCCTTTTCAACCCATATGCAATTGAATGCACTACAAAGACTAGATATTTGATGTTCAAACTCATAAACTTTCTTTTTTTTTTGCAAATAATAATTAACTTGGAATTTCATGGGTGCAACACGTGCCAAAGTAGTTGGGAAAGGACATGTTCACCACTGTGTTACATGGCCTTTCCTTTTAACAACACTCAGTAAACGTTTGGGAACTGAGGAGACACATTTTTTAAGCTTATCAGGTGGAATTCTTTCCCATTCTTGCTTGATGTACAGCTTAAGTTGTTCAACAGTCCGGGGGTCTCTGTTGTGGTATTTTAGGCTTCATAATGCACCACACATTTTCAATGAGAGACAGGTCTGGACTACAGGCAGGCCAGACTAGTACCCGCACTCTTTTACTATGAAGCCACGTTGATGTAACACATGGCTTGGCATTGTCTTGCTGAAATAAGCGGGGGCGTCCATGGTAATGTTGCTTGGATGGCAACATATGTTGCTCCAAAACCTGTATGTACCTTTCTGCATTAATGGCCCCTTCACAGATGTGTAAGTTACCCATGTCTTGGGCACTAATACACCCCCATACCATCACAGATGCTGTCTTTTCAACTTTGCGCCTATAACAATCCGGATGGTTCTTTTCCTCTTTGGTCCGGAGGACACGACGTCCACAGTTTCCAAAAACAATTTGAAATGTTGACTTGTCAGACCACAGAACACTTTTCCACTTTGTATCAGTCCATCTTAGATGAGCTCAGGCCCAGCGAAGCCGACGGCGTTTCTGGGTGTTGTTGATAAATGGTTTTTGCCTTGCATAGGAGAGTTTTAACTTGCACTTACAGATGTAGCGACCAACTATTGTTACGGAAAGTGGGTTTCTGAAGTGTTCCTTAGCCAATGTGGTGATATCCTTTACACACTGATGTCGCTTGTTGATGCAGTACAGCCTGAGGGATCGAAGGTCACAGGCTTAGCTGCTTACGTGCAGTGATTTCTCCAGATTCTCTGAACCCTTTGATGGTATTACAGACCGTAGATGGTTAAATCCCTAAATTCTTTGCAATGGCTGGTTGAGAAAGGTTTTTCTTAAACTGTTCAACAATTTGATCAATTTGCTCACACATTTGTTGACAAAGTGGTGACCCTCGCCCCATCCTTGTTTGTGAATGACTGAACATTTCATGGAAGCTGCTTTTATACCCAATCATGGCACCCACCCGTTTCCAATTTGCCTGTTCACCTTTGGGATGTTCCAAATAAGTGTTTGATGAGCATTCCTCAAATGTATCAGTATTTATTGCCACCTTTCCCAACTTCTTTGTCACGTGTTGCTGGCATCAAATTCTAAAGTTAATGATTATTTGCAAAAACAAAAATGCTTATCAGTTTGAACATCAAATATGTTGTCTTTGTAGCATATTCAACTGAATATGGGTTGAAAATGATTTAACACAATTTCCCAACTCATATGGAAACGGGGTTTGTAAATAAAAAAAACTTATTGTAAAATGGCTGTAACATTAAGTAAACACTTACCCTTGATTGTGAAGCTCTTATAATATCTCCTCAAATTAGACTTTTTAGGGCTTGGCAAAATCCTTTTGGATATTTGCTGTCTTAGAGATGATTGAAATGACAAATGGATGGATGGACAGCACTATTGTCATTGAGGACTGAGGCAAGATGAGGTGTCAGAACCAGAAGTAGCAGTCAGTGGGTGAGGGAAAACCATGGGATGGGTTGAATATAGAGATGTCCGATAATGGCTTTTTGCCGATATCCGATATTGTCCAACTCTTTAATTACCGATACCGATATCAACCGATATATGCAGTCGTGGAATTAACACATTATTATGCCTAATTTGGACAACCAGGTATGGTGAAGATAAGGTACTTTTTAAAAATAATAATAAAATAAGATAAATAAATTAAAAACATTTTCTTGAATAAAAAAGAAATTAAAACTATATAAAAACAATTACATTGAAACTAGTAATTAATGAAAATGAGTAAAATTAACTGTTAAAGGTTAGTACTATTAGTGGACCAGCAGCACGCACAATCATGTGTGCTTACGGACTGTATCCCTTGCAGACTGTATTGATATATATTGATATATAATGTAGGAACCAGAATATTAATAACAGAAAGAAACAACACTTTTGTGTGAATGAGTGTAAATGGGGGAGGGAGGTTTTTTGGGTTGGTGCACTAATTGTAAGTGTATCTTGTGTTTTTTTTGTTGATTTAAAAAAAATAAATAAAAAAAATAAAAATAAAAATAAAAAAATGATACAGATAATTAAAAAAACAAAACCGATAATGTCCGATACTACATTTTAACGCATTTATCGGCTGATAATATCGGCAGACCGATATTATCGGACATCTCTAGTTAAAGACAAAGTAGAGGGGGATACACAAATTAGAAACGGGAGGTTTGCGGATCGAAGGTGCAGAAAAGGTGGAGTTTGATGTAAATAGGATAGTATAGGATAGACTTTATGAAGATGAAGAGACAGGGCTGCGGAGCTAGCGTTGAACGCCGGGACGCTGAGCAGGTATCGGACACCTCGGTCTCCTTAGACGCATCCGCTTATCCATGCAGACTGGACACTGGCCGAGAGTAAGTGGGCGGCCAAGGGTGGAGTTGCTTTGTTGGGTCCGCTCTTGTCTCTGGCCAATGCTCCCGCCCCCAGCAGAAGATGGCGTGGAACACCGTTTTTTTGCTGGTGTCTTTCTTTTACTTTTGTAGCTGTATGTAGAAATGGCTGGTTCCATCAGCTCTGCTCTTTTAATGTATTTAATAAATCAATCAATCAATCAATCAATCAATTCCTTTTATTGTCATTGTCATAATAACACTTATGTCATACATGTCAACGAGATTTTGTTTGGGCATTCATCTATCGGCAAATAAACTGCATTGAAGTGTAGGTTGACAATAGTTTAACATTTAATGTCCTTTGTGTTCTTTGATGTTAGATGTTACTCTCTTACACACATGCTTATGTGTGCTATGGCTATGAGTTGTTTTTCTTTTCTTTTCCATGGACTCAGTCTGGACCCCCTCTCTAGGGCCCAGGCTTAGACTGAATACCCCCACCCCTAGCGTTTACCTGTTTCTCACCTTTTTTGTAAAGGGGCGCCAGAGGTTGGCAGACCCGTCAGCGATCCTGTTCTGTCTACCTGTAATGTTTGTCTGCTCTTGAATGGGATTGTGCTGAAAATTGCAGTGCGGATACAAAAAGTCCACAAAAAAATAATAAAAAATAAGAGGAAACATTTCAGAACACAAAGGACATAAAATACATTAAAAGAGCACCCAAAGCTGTTGCAATCAGCTGCCACTTCAGCAGCACCATTTTTACACACAGCTACAAAAGTAAAATGACAAAAAAACAAAAGACTACCAATAAATAATACATATTGCGCACGGAACAGACCCAACAGAGCAACCAAGAGGGCTGACTACGTCCTAGGATGCCCACTAGCTCTTGGCCAAAGGCTGGAGAGCTTGGCACAAGGTACAAGGCAATCTGGCGCTATCAATCAACATCCTTTATTTAACCAGGTAAAAACGAATTGGGATTAACATCTCTTTCCCAAGAGTGACCTGGCCAGGAGGGCAGCAATACAAATAAAAACAACAGAAACAGCAGAAGTCAGACACCACAATTAAGAATACATTTGTTATGTTTGCGGGGGGAGTCGACGGCACAGACCACAAGGGGGCATAGTAGACTTTCATAAAGTTACAAACTTAAACATTTTTGTGAATTATTGTATTTGTTACCTTCTTGAGACCGCCAAAAAATGCCTACCTCTTTAGGACCACCCTTTCTAGATATATAAATATGTGTATTTACAATATTAATAATATGTACATACTATGCAAATATAAAAAAGGTAAACTTTCAGTTATTTTTTTTTGTTGTTGTTGAATTTTTTTGTTTGTAATTGTTTTTTAATTTTCATTATTTATTTCAAGTCATTACAGTATGTCTCTATATACATATTTATTTATTTGTTTTAAGTAATTTTGGTCAAAGGGAGCGCATTTCAATTTCTTACACACACTTGTTATTACATATGTTGGCCAGAAGGGCAGCACTTGAAATTTCTTACACACACTTGTTATTTCATATGTTGACCAGAGGGGGAGCACTTTTAAAACAGACACACAGTCAATTTGAAAAATCCCTCATTTTTGGCACCACCTAATTTTGATAGATTTCACCACCAGGGGTGCACATGAGACATTCTCTATTAGATGCAATGGTTTTCCGTATTGGTACCATGATTTATGCCCTAACTTGTTCACCGGTCCTCATATGGATGGTACTTTTCCTTGATGATGTCTCAAGAAGGGTAGAAATACAAGAACACACACACCACACACACACACAGGCACCAATGCGGAGGTATCATAAGATTAAACATGCAATCTATTATTTATTTTTGGGAAAGTTAGATTTTGTGTTTTGTTGTTTGTTTGCTTTGCTGCTATTTGAACTGTTTTTTAAATACATAAACAACGTTAATAGTTTTTTCTTTAGCACGTTGCCTTTCCTTTTTAATTTTAACATTTTAATAACCACTTAAATGTTTGTAACATCAGCACAGTCTGATTATCAATAAATATTTATGAATGAATTAGTCATCTTTATTGTTCGTAAGCACATGCCTAAAATAACTTAAGCTGCATTTAAAGGTGGATGGAAAAATCAGAGCCATTAAATGTGTACAGTGTGACGGCGATTAGTGGCGTGTTCCCAAGATGCAGAAGATCGAGGAGGCAACGTGCAGGTAAAAGTATTTTAATGATGCTCAAAACAAACAAAGATGAGCGCCGCTGAGAAGGCACCGAAGCATAAGGAGGGCTATGCAAAAACGAAACTGAAACTGACAGGTGCAAAACAACAAAACGGAATGCTGGAATAAAACAAAACTCACGGCAGGAGGAGAGAGCGTCCACATGAAGAATATCCGTTCCGACAAAGAACAGTGGCTCACACTCAACTTACCGTATTTTCCGCACTATAAGGCGCACCTAAAAACCACAATTTTTCTCAAAAGCTGACAGTGCGCCTAATAACCCGGTGCGCTTTATTACGATTCATTTTCATAAAGTTTCGGTCTCGCAACTTCGGTAAACAGCCGCCATCTTTTTTCCCGGTAGAACAGGAAGCGCTTCTTCTTCTACGCAAGCAACCGCCAAGGAAAGCACTCGCCCCCATAGAACAGGAAGCGCTTCACCCGCCCCCATAGAACAGGAAGCGCTTCACCCGCCCCCGGAAGAAGAAGAAAAAACGCGCGGATATCACCGTACGTTTCATTTCCTGTTTACATCTGTAAAGACCACAAAATGGCTCCTACAAAACGATCCGGTTCATAAAAAGACGCAATCTCTCCATCCGCACACGGATTACTACCGTATTTCACAGCAACTGAACCGCACTGTGGAACGGGAGCACGTACGGTGAATATTCGCTCCACAGGGAATGAGAAGTCATCCTTCACTGTGGTTCTAGCTTGCCATGCTAACTTCCACCCATCCAAAAGAGACCTTTCCAGCCGGCGTCATCATAAAAGCTAACTCGAAGGGATGGATGGATGAAGAAAAGATGAGCGAGTGGTTAAGGGAAGTTTACGCGAAGAGGCCGGGTGGCTTTTTTCACACAGCTCCGAAGGCGAACACACCTTCACTAAGACGGGCAGATAGCGCCGGTCGACATACGCCAACATCTGCCAGTGGATCGTAAATGCCTGGGCAGATAGTTTCGGTCACAACTGTGGTCCGACCTTTCCGGAAGGCAGGATTCACAGAACTGCTGGACAACAGTGACACTGACTCCGGTGACTTCGACGAGACGGAACCGGCCATTTTGGATCCCGTATTCGCCCAACTTTTCAATTCGGACACCGAAGACGAAGAATTCGAAGGATTTACGAATGAAGAATAACTTCAGAAGGTGAGCGCTATGTTTATTTTGTGTGTTGTGACATTAACGTTCGAGCAACATTATGTTGCTATTGTTCTACACCATTTTGAATTTTACTATGTTTGTGATTGCACATTTGCGTACATTTTGGGACAGAGTTGTTAGAACGCTGGTTTTCAATATATTATTAAAGTTTGACTGAACTATCTGACTGTTTTTTTGACATTCACTTTAGCGCAGCGTTTTTTTGACATTCACTTTAGCGCAGCGTAGGCGCGGCTTTTAGTCCGGGGCGGCTTATTGGTGGACAAAATTATGAAATATGTAATTCATAGAAGGTGCGGCTAATAATCCGGTGCGCCTTATAGTGCGGAAAATACGGTAAATAGTCTTCATCACCAACAGAAAAAAAAGTGAGGGGAAAAGTGCTTGAAGGTATGTGTAAAGTAGTTATGAAAAAACACCAACACAACAGGAAATGCCACCAAAATAAGAGCGCAGGACAGGAACAAGCACTAAACACAGAAGAACACCAACAAAACCCAACATAAAGTCACGGAACTGGTGTAACCAGTCGTGACATACACTTTATTATCCGACTCGTCGACTAACCCAGTGTTTTTCACCTAGTGTGCCGTGAGATATTGTCTGGTGTGCCGTGGGAAATTATGCAACTTCACCTAATTGGCCCAAAAAATATTTTTTGCAAATCATTAATTGTAAAAATGTGCTGTTGTCTAGTGCGGTGTTTTCAACATTTTTTGGTATGTAAAAGATATGTAACGCTTAAACCAAAAATGAACAAAAGGCAAGTCCCGCTAGGAAAAGGCACTGAAGCATAGGGATGGCTATGCAAAACAAAAGTAAAACTGAACTGGCTACAAAGTCAACAAAAAACAGAATGCTGGACGACAGCAAAAACTTACAGCGTGTGGAGCGGAGACGGCGTCCACAAAGTACATCCGTACATGACATGACAATCAACAATGTCCCCACAAAGAAGGATAGCGTACGCACAACTTAAATAGTCTTGATTGCGAAAACAAAGCAGGTGCGGGCAATAGAACTCAAAGGAAGGCGTGACGCTGCTTCAGGAGAACACCAACAAAACAGGAAGGGTCACCAAATTAACAGCGCAAGACAGGAACTAAAGCACTACACACAGGGAACAATAACAAACTCAAAATAAGGCACGACAACCTGGTGGAGTTTCATTTTTTAACCTTTTCTGCTGGTGGTGGTGTGCCTCTGTATTTTTTTTAATGAAAAAAATGTGCTTTGGCTCAAAAAAGGTTGAAAACACTGGACTAACCGTTAAGATAGTTGTTGACTAATGGACTATCAAAATAATCGTTAGTTGCAGACCTATCCACGAATGATAATCTTAGATGGTAATCGGGAATAAAAAAAAACATTCCATACAAAATCTTGAAGACTTTACAAGCTGTATGCAAAAACCATAGTAATGTCACGACCTACAGTAACACCACATGTCTGACTCATTTCCGTGTTTTCTTAGTTTCTGTATTTACAGCGCTCTTATGTTGTTCCACTTCCTGTCTGGCTCCCTGAGCGCTGTCTCCCTCACCTGCCTCTGATT
This sequence comes from Nerophis lumbriciformis, assembly GCF_033978685.3. Taxonomy (NCBI): domain Eukaryota; kingdom Metazoa; phylum Chordata; class Actinopteri; order Syngnathiformes; family Syngnathidae; genus Nerophis; species Nerophis lumbriciformis. Next base: position 14,920,444 of record NC_084578.2, read on the forward strand.
AGCAATCAGGAGATTCACCTGCTTCTGATTGCTAATCAGAGAGCGATATATGTCAGCCTCGGCCTTCTGTCGAAGCTGGTACGTTCAAACTGCTCATGTTGGTTTTATGTTATCTTTGCTTTGGATGCTGTCTGTTTATGCTTTTGTGCACTTCCCTGCTGCACTAATTATTGCATGATTAAAGACTCTTCTTACCTGCACATCGCCCTACTGTCTCCATATCTTGGGGTCTGTTTGTATATTTGTTCTGAAAAGCTAGTTTCAACCAAATTAAGTCAATAATGATTTTTAGTGCATGTAAACATTCCACAACCACACGATTCAATAGGGGTAACGATTCTATTCAGAATCGATTCTCGATTCAAAATCGTTCTTTTTTTAACAACATTGGACGCCAGGTCTGTGATTAACTACATTCTTCCATCAAATGGATAAACAGCTCTGATCATTTTTTATATTAAAAGAAAACTGGTTTTGTTTAATAAAATGCTACCCAAACTTTTAATAAAGTCAAATACAAATAAGGCAACAAATATGCAATACTTGTCTTATCTTTTTTTTGCCCTAACCGATTTTTGTAAAACTATTTTTAAACTTTAAAAAAAAATCTAAGTAAAATTGTATTTGATGCATAGTTTGTACTAATATCAATTCATGGAAAAAACCTTGTTAATTTTTTTTGGTGCAAAATCAAAATTTTGACATAAATAAAACGTAGATTTGCAAAACCTTTCCTGACATATATGTCCGACTGGGAATCAAACCCAGTATGTATGACTTAGAACAGGGGTCTCAGACACACGAATTGTGGCCCGCGAGATGTTATTTTGCGGCCCCCACCTTAATATGAAAGTTTAATGTTAGTGCGGCCCGCGAGTTTTATATGAATGCCACTTGATAGCGTTGTTATTTGGGTCCAAAATGGCTCTTTCAACGTTCTGGGTTGCCTACCCCTGCGTTACTGGAAAAGCGGCAAATGAGTGAAAGCGACAGAGACATTGCCATGGAGACGAGGGTTTTCTTACGTGCCTGGCTGCAGTTACACCGCGACACCTGTCCGTCAATAATAACAGTCCCCGATAACCTGGACCAATTGAAACTGTTATTTGTTTTTTTTAATTGTTTAATTTGCATTGCCTCACACGATGAACACTACATATATTTCTATATGACGGCGGATAACACTCCGGGAGCAGTCACATTTTAACGCTCGCTATCCCGGTACTTTCCCGGCTATTATCCGCCGACCGCCGTGTCGCTGTAGGGAGGAAAAGCGGAACGACACACATTGCAGAAATAACATTATTCTCCGTGCGTCGGCTAAATACAAATATATTCCACAACCCCAAACATGTCTTTTTCAAAGCCTGCAGTGAAGAGAACGGTTAGTGATGAGCAAAGACAATTCCAGGAAAAGTGGGATATGCAATATTTCTTTGTTGAGCACAGGGGCACCCCGACGTGTCTTATTTGCACAGATAAAGTTGCGGTGCACAAGGAATACAATTTGAAACATCATTATAAAACTAGACATGCTGAAGAGTATGAAAAAATGTTTTCTCTTCTTGCGACTCTGCATCCAGTGGCCCCCAGGTAATAATAATAGCGATGAAGTTTAGTTTCTAATGTTCACTATTATCAACTGTATACCCCGGGGTTCAGCAACCCGTGGCATGCAGCTCTTTAGCACCGCCCCTGGACCTCTTTCAGAGATGCCGCAATACACCGCTTCCCACCTACAGCTTTCTTCTTTGCTGTCTCCATTGTTCATTGAACAAATTGCAAAATATTCACCAACACAGATGTCCAGAATACTGTGGAATTTTGCGATGAAAACAGACGACTTAATAGCTGGCCACCATGCTGTCCCAAAATGTCCTCTACAATCCGTGACGTCACACGCAGGCGTCATCATACCGAGACGTTTTCAGCAGGATATTTCGCGCAAAATTTAAAATGGCACTTTATTAAGCTAACCTGGCCGTATTGGCGTGTGTTGCAATGTTACGATTTCATCATTGATATATAAACTATCCGACTGCGTGGTCGGTAGTAGTGGGTTTCAGTAGGCCTTTAAACTGGTCTGTACATGTGCGCGCCTTCTTGAGGATGGCGACCTTGCAGGCACTGCAGGGTCTTAACCAATTACAGCAGAGTGTGTTAAAATAATTTTCCTGGCGACTGTGCTCCCAACTGCCTTGAGATCATTAACTCGCTCCTCACTTGTAATTCTGTGCAGGTCCCTCACCTTTCTCAGAATCCACCTCATCCCAGGAGGTGAGATCTTTCACGGACCTCAAGTTTGACTGTCATCTTGTATTTCTTACATTTTGTAAATCATCCAGCCAATTGTGGTCTCTTTTTCACAGAGGGTCTTGCCAGAAGGACAGGACTAATGTGGTGTATATGTGGGGGTTTGAAAATGTGCTTAAAATCATTTAATGTTATTTATGTCCTCTCTGTTAAAATTGACCGTTTAGAAAGTCGTTGTCATGGCTTTTTACAGCTGTTTGAACCCATCATGTGCATTCATCTGTCTGCGTGTCATTTTTTGAAGAGCTAACAGCTGGCGCTTTCAACAATGACCTACAGTTGCAATTACATTGAGAAAATATCAATCACGCATTCTGTTCTTACAAGAAAAACAGATGTCTGACAAAGTGTTATGTTAACCGCATTGATTTAATGATCACATTGTCAGTTTTTATTTGTACTTTATAATGTAGATCTGCAATTTTACAACAGACAGAAAAATTACGACCTACCCGCTCCTTTATTATGAAGTACAGTGATGCTTCAACCGACAAACTGATACAACTAAGTTCGTCACTCAGAAAATGTATAATCAGTGAAAGAAAGAGACATTTATATTAGGGCTGTCAAAGTTACGTGATAACAACACGTTATTTATAAATTCCTTTTAAAGGTGATAATTTTTTTCAACGCTGGATTAACACGCATGCGTCCTGACTCCTTTTTGACCCTCGATCCGTTCCGTAGCGTGGGGAAATGCAATGGCGTTCATTTACCGTTGAGCCACAAGCTCGAAAATAGCAAGCAGAGATCATTATGGAAATCTCAGATCCAAAGGTATGGCAAGTCGTTCTCCCGACGAGACAAGACTATTTTATCTTCAATAGCCGTGCAATTTTTTTTATCTGAGACTTTCACGTCATCAAAACATGTCAAGGCACCTCTCCTCATGTCAATCACACACTTCACAATAGCAGTGCTGTGGTCACATTCGGTCCGACTACCATAACAAAATGAAAAATCGTCTTACATTGCGATCGTGCTTTGGTCAAAGATATTTTGTAATGTAATCTGTGATATTTCTACCTAAATCAATGTTTTATGGCAAATTGAAATAAAGTGTATATTATTGTATGACCAGTTCTTAATGATAGTCTACAATAATTGAATGTTTGGCTGAATATTTCATTTTATCAATACAGAAGGTTAAGACATTGTCATGCAGGGATATGAAGACAATTAATTTGTAACAGAATATCAGATGAATGTATTTAGCTAAAAATATCACAGATTACATTACCAAACATCTTTGACAGTCAAACCATGATTGTAACAATCCACATTGTATTGTTATTAAAGGGGAACATTATCACAATTTCAGAAGGGTTAAAACCATTAAAAATCAGTTCCCAGTGGCTTATTTTATTTTTCGAAGTTTTTTTCAAAATTTTACCCATCACGCAATATCCCTAAAAAAAGTTTCAAAGTGCCTGATTTTAACCATCGTTATATACACCCGTCCATTTTCCTGTGACGTCACATAGTGATGCTAATACAAACAAACATGGCGGATAGAACAGCAAGGTATAGCGACATTAGCTCGGATTCAGACTCGGATTTCAGCGGCTTAACACTGTCTGATAAGATAATTACTAACAACTATGAACTAGGTTTACAGCATATGAAATACATTTGGCAACAACATGCACTTTGAGAGTGCAGACAGCCCATTTCAGGCGCGCTAAGAACATATATTTTTCCACGATTTCAGCACTCAGGTTAACCATACCTAAATAGACACAAAATACTGCATTACACAAGACTACCCAAATGTACTCGAATGATTGAAAAAAATAAATGTTTTTAAGCTAAATTATTGGTAAACACAGTTTATGTATAATAATTTACGTAAAACCGCGAGTAATGAATAAAGTTTTCATCAATTAATATATTCTGTAGACATACCCTCATCCGATCTCTTTTCCTGAAAGCTGATCTGTCCAGTTTTGGAGTTAATGTCAGCAGGCCAGGGAAGCTAGGGTCGATATTCTTCTCTTGATCATCTTCGGTGGCATAAGGGACGGTAGAAGCAGTGTGAGCCAAGACATCCAGGGGGTTTAGCTCGCTCGTTTGTGGGAACAAACCATTGCTTGCCGTGCTACCGAGGTCCGTTGTCCCTGAATAGCTCACACACTCCGGCAGATTCAATGGGGGTCTGGCGGCAGATTTCTTTGACTTTATCGTTGGAAATGCATCTGCTTTGAGTGTTGCAGGATATCCACACATTCTTGCCATCTCTGTCGTAGCATAGCTTTTGTCGGTAAAGTGTGCGGAACAAACGACTGACCATTTCGTCGGCTTTCCCCACACCCTCGTATTTTGAACAAATTTCGTCCAATTTCTTGCCACTTTCGCATCTTTGGGCCACTGGTGCAACTTGAATCCGTCCCTGTTCGTGTTGTTACACCCTCCGACAACACACCGACGAAAGTGAGAAAATGGTGGATTGCTTCCCGAGAGCGAATAATAGAAAGGCGTTTAATTCGCCAAAATTCACCCATTTAGAGTTCGGAAATCGGTTAAAAAAATATATGGTCTTTTTTCTGCAACATCAAGGTATATATTGATGCTTACAAAGGTCTGGTGATAATGTTCCCCTTTAATGCGTGAAAATGGTATTTAAACATTGTGTAGCTCCTCCTCTGAATGCAAGTGCTCCTACAACAGGAATACAAATTCTGTATTCCTACAAAATAAAATAAAAATCTGTCAAGACACCAACACACTCCAGGTATTTTTATTTGATGTTATTGTCATTTAAAGCGTGTTTATGTCTATTTTGTGTTAAGCTGTTTAAAAAAAGCACAACATTTAAAAAACAAACTGTCCAGTCATGGTAATAAAAGTGATCTGTCTTGGGTACACTTATTAATGATACAAATATTTCATTCTGCAATTAATCATGATTAATTTTGAGTTAACTATAAACAAAGTGTGATTAAATATTCTAATCGTTTGACAGATACAGCAAGAGATTGTTTTATTATGTTTATAGTTTATATACCTTTTGTTGTTGAAAGAAAAAGTGAACATTGTGATGCATCTGTGAAATTAAAATGCTCTGTATGCTTAAAATTAGCAAACTACGTAAATATTACATGCTATTATTAAATGTACCTGTTACTACATTACATATATACTTACGTTTATAAAAAAAAACTACACTGACTAAAAACTACATTGACCAAGTTTTCATTTTATACCATCACACGTCACACAGTTACACCCCTATTGTCATGATCCGTGGTCCGGATCATGCTTTGTGTTTTCTGTTAGTTTTGGACTCTTTTAGTTCCTGTTTGTGCACCTCTGAGTTTGTTTTGGTTGCCATGGTTGCTCATTATGTTCACCTGTCTCTGATTAGTGTTCGCCCGCTCACCTGCTACCCGAGCACTAATCAGAGGCATTATTTAAGCCTGCCTTTGCCGGTCAGTCGGGCCGACGTCATTGTTTGCTACATGTACCTGTTACGTGAGTTTTGCCTTGTCTCTAGTTGTTTGCTTCATGCCTTGCTATGTAAATCTTGTTTGTTTCATGCCACAGTTTCATGAATATTCCTTGTCCATAGTCTATGATAAGTGTTAGCTTTAGCTTCGAGTGCGATCAGGCACGTGGTTCTGTCGGCTCGTTTTCTGTTTTTTGAGGAATAAATCATGTTCTTACCTGCACGCTTTGTCCGGAGTTGTCCGTCTGCATTCCTGGGAGAACGACCCTGCAGTAAGCTGCGAAAACCCCACCGTGACACCTAGTATTTAATAATATACTGTACATCTGGACCTAGTTTGCTATATTATTGCAAAGACTTGTAAAATGTGCACTTAATTCCTACTATTGTTACTGTCACCAAGTTTTGAGCAAATCAATGACTTGCAGTTCAATAAAACATTTAAAAAATGTTCCTCTATGACAGGGGTCGGCAACCCAAAATGTTGAAAGAGCCATATTGGACCAAAAATACAAAAACAAATCTGTCTGGAGCCGCAAAAAATGTAAAGACATACTACATACAGATAGTGTGTCATGGAATTAAGAGGACTTAAAGGAAACTAAATGAGCTCAAATATAGCTACAAATGAGGCATAATGATGCAATATGTACATAAAGCTAGCCTAAATAGCCTGTTGGCATCGATTAGCTTGCAGTCATGCAGTGACCAAATATGTCTGATTAGCACTCCACACAAGTCAATAACATCAACAAAACTCACCTTTCATGCACAACCTTAAAAGTTTGGTGGACAAAATGAGACAGAAAAAGAAGTGGCATAAAACACGTCCTAGAAAGTCGGAGAAAGTTATACATGTAAACAAACTAAGGTGAGTTCAAGGACCGCCAAAATTAGTAGAACAAAACGGCGCTCGCCAAATACTCGAATCAGTGAAGCATGTTTAATATAAACAGTGTGCTTTGTAACAATTAGGGAGGTTTGTGTCATGTTTGTACTCCTACAGAAACCATATTAAAACAAAAATAGATTTTTTTTCCCCTCATCTTTTTCCATTTTTCATAAATTTTTTGGAAAAGCTCCAGAGAGCCACTAGGGCGGCGCTAAAGAGCCGCATGCGGCTCGAGAGCCGTGGGTTGCCGACCCCTGCTCTATGACATTCTGACAAGAAAATTGCATGTAAATCCAAATATTGAGGGTTTTTGTTTTTTTTCATGCAAGCAAATAACAATCTGTTTAATCATGATTAATCACCATTCAAGAGTGTGATTAATTTGATTAAAAAAAAAATCTCTTGACTACCCCAATAAAAACTTGATAATGTTTTTTGGATGGTTCTTAGAGCGCTTTACGGGCAGAATAAAGCGACTCCCCTAGGCTCTATTGTTAGCTGACTTTTGCTCGTGTTATATACAAGTTAAGAGTGCATATAAAACAAAAACATGATGACAGAATGATAGACAAACAAACAAAAAAAGCGCACTTCCCCTTTAAGACCGATGTCCTCCCTGCAATGTGGCCTCTTAATACATTTGTCAATATTTTATTTTAACCTGTTTTTTTTTATCACCTTTGATAACCTCAATGTTATGAATTATAGTACTATCATTTATGAGAAATCATGCTTCTGTGTCTTAGAATAGACTTGAGGTTTGCTTGAGACCTGTTGCCATGGCAGCTATCCCCTTGGTTTGGTTTCTGTTCACCCCATTATTACATCTCCAGAGTGTGGAGCAATTTGAATCAATGAACTTTTACAGAAAGGTTTTGCATGAACACTATCACAGACAGATGGTGCACATGCATCGACATTTACCTTTTCTTTTAACCCTCGCGAGAAGGTGATTTAATTTGTCTGTCAATTAGTTAAAAAAAAAAAATCAAAACATTAACGGCAGAGTTTCATTACACTTAATAGTAGAGAAAAACATTACAGTGAAGTACAGATATAGAAAAAAATATTTCACAATGAAAACAATGAAAAAATCTACATAATGAGTAAGTTTTTCATATCCAATAAGGAATAGGAAGAAGCGAAACTTATTTTACTCTCACCCCTCATTCATAAATTTAATGTCTGGCTTTCTTGTCATTATGATTGATACATTTACTGGTCTTATTGCAATATATTGTCAATAACCTTTTACTCACATACAACATTTCTAGCATTTTGTGTCATCAAAGCAGTGCATTGTTATTTTGTAATATCAAAATGAATCATAAGTTTAGTTTTAAAATCTGTCAGGTGATCTCAAGACAAAACCCACACATTGTGAATGATTCTGCAAGGAAGCAAGTAGCATCAAGAAACCCTCCAAGATGCTCTAAATACTAAAATAACACCCATCCATTATTTTTTTACTGTAGTCCGCTTGTCCTCTGTTACATTTGCGTTCGTGTCGACCCCAGGTTGCAGAGACAGTAGGCATAGCGCAGGTAAAGCTGAATTTAATGACAAAAACCAAGGAAACAGTGCAGCAGGGAAGTGCACATGAAGCATAGGGGACTCTATGCATGAATTGGGTACAAAGTATAGCAAATGATCAACAAATGAGAGGCATATAAAGTAAAAAATATCGATTTTCAGATTAATCGCGATTTTTAATCAATCAATATGCTTTATTTCACCAGGTAAAAACTCATTGAGATTAAAATCTATTTTCCAAGAGTGACCTGGCCAAGAGGGGAGCAAAAAAAAGTAATAAAAAAATACATATAAAAACAACAGAAAAGGCTGCACTCACACATCACAATTAAAAATAAATTACTTGCATATATTGACATAAAACAATGTATAAAATGTTTCAGTACACACAAATTAAAAACAAGTACGAAACCCAATATAAATAGTTTATCGATCCTTTAAAATGGTCTGAAATTCCCCCAAAGTGATCAGCTCAGGTAACCTCAGATCCTTCTGTAAGTTATTCCATGACCATGGTCCGGCATGTCTGAAAGCTTTTTTTTCCAAGATTTGTGTTGGCTCTAAGAGTAAACATTCTAAGTATGTCCTGCGACCTTAAGCTGTAGGGACTGGAGTCCATAGACATAAAACAACACAAATAAGGGGGAACCAGACCAAGAAGTGATTTATATACAACCATCGAGAAAATCTGCGTAATGATAAAGATGGACAATTTGCCTTTCAATATAAAGTTCAATGGTGGACAAGGTTGCCACAACAAGTAATAAAATGTAAGGCACAGTGATATACAGAATCCATTTTTTTCAAATAAGAGTCTGGTGCTTTCATAAAAAGCAAGTCTCAATAATCTAGAAAAGGCATAAAAGTGGTCAGAATCAAACGTTTCATAACTTGTAGGGAAAAACAAGACTTGTTTCTAAAAAAAAATTTAAAATCCAATTTAATTTTAAGTTTTGCCCCAAGATTTAAAAGACAAGTTCTCATCCATCCATGACATTTCCCAAGTTCTTAAATGTTGTGACCATTTCAAGTTCAACTTCAAGAGCAGTTCATATCTTTGGGGGTGCTCAATGGCGAATATGAACTTACACCATAACCAAGCATGCATCAATATAGCTCTTGTCTCAAAGTACGTGTACTGTCATGACCTGTCACATCACGCCATGACTTATTTGGAGTTTTTTGGTGTTTTTCTGTGTGTAGTGTTTTAGTTCTTGTCTCGCGCTCCTATTTTGTTGTTGATTGTCATGTCATGTACGGATGTACTTTGTGGACGCCGTCTGCTGCTCCACACGCTGTAAGTCTTTGCGGTCGTCCAGCATTCTGTTTTTGTTTACTTTGCAGCCAGTTCAGTTTTAGCTTCGTTTTGCATAGCCATCCCTAAGCTTCAATGCCTTTTCTTAGCGGCACTTGCCTTTTGTTTATTTTTGGTTAAAGCATTAGACACCTTTTTACCTGCACACTGCCTCCCGCTGTCGTCTGCATATTATGATCACGACAAACCATGTTCCCGACATCTATAAAGAAATTAGCTACCTGCTGCCACCTACTGATATGGAAGAGTATTACATGGTTACTCCGCCAAGCTCTAGACATCACTGGTTTGCAGAAAATATTTTTAACCCAATTAGGTGAAATTACATAATCTCCCAAGGCACACCAGACAAAATCTCACGGTACACTAGTGTGCCGTGGCACAGTGGTTGAAAAACGACAATAAACTATACAAAACATAAATAAAGTCGTGACATCATTGATGAATAATCCCTTAAATTTCCCAGTTTTTTACATGTTGACACATTCTGCTGGACACTGTAATTTAAACATTAAAAATATGTCACTTGTATTACGTGCAGTTTTATAATAAAGCAACAAACCTCTCAGTCGCTGACAGGACGTAAACCATTGGTGCTTGATCTTCAGCCAGGCATGCAACATGAGTGTCATTTTTACAATGCAGCTCGACATCTCTGTCCGTCTAAACACTATAATTTGAGTCATAAAGGCCAGCCTTATTGTTCCGGAAGAAAAGAGCGCATGGACAAGAAGGGCCTTGCACTAAAGAGTAACACTTGACCAGTTATTGCAAGTTGCCTGTTGAATTGTACAGAATAAGGCTGAGATCTCTAAGGGGGTTTTATAAAGCCATACAGGACTTTAAGTGGGCTTCCTTCTGAGTCGTAGGGTTAGATCAGTCCTTTCGGCGTATGTGACATGCTTTATCAGTATCATGCTTCACACCCCGCTTCAAAAAGCCGTGCACTGCAAAACATGCTCATTGAAGCCATTAATCCTGACTTCCTCATTTTTATTCAAAAAAATAAATAAATCAGGGAAACTTGCGAAACAGGCTTGTCGGGATGAAATAGCCTCTGTGTTTTTCCTGACTTAACGTATATTCCGCTCTACCCCGGTATTGAGCACTGTATAACGGATAAACCACAGAAACCTTGACTATATATATATATATATATATATATATATATATATATATATATATATATATATATATATATATACAGTTAGTGGCTGTAACAGGCTTGTAGGGATGAAATAGCCTCTGTGTTTTTCCTGACCTAACGTATATCCCGCTCTACCCCAGTATTGAGCACTGTATAACGGATAAACCACAGAAACCTTGACAGATGGGGATAGAACATAGAAGACAGAAGGGGAAATTGCAGGGACAAGAAAGGGATAAGACGGAGAGAGACAGCTACAACAACATCAGCATATACGATATATACAAATATAATAGCAAATTACCAGCACACTAGCAAATGCCATCCATCCATCCATCTTCTTCCGCTTATCTGAGGTCGGGTCGTGGGGGCAGCAGCCTATGCAGGGAAGCCCAGACTTCCCTCTCCCCAGCCACTTCGTCCAGCTCCTCCCGGGGGATCCCGAGGCGTTCCCAGGCCAGCCGGGAGACATAGTCTTCCCAACGTGTCCTGGGTCTTCCCCGTGGCCTCCTACCGGTCGGACGTGCCCTAAACACCTCCCGAGGGAGGCGATCGGGTGGCATCCTGACCAGATGCCCGAACCACCTCATCTGGCTCCTCTCGATGTGGAGGAGCAGCGGCTTTACTTTGAGCTCCCCCCGGATGACAGAGCTTCTCACCCTATCTCTAAGGGAGAGCCCTGCCACCCGGCGGAGGAAACTCGTTTGTACCCGTGATCTTGTCCTTTCGGTCATAACCCAAAGCTCATGACCATAGGTGAGGATGGGAACGTAGATCGACCGGTAAATTGAGAGCTTTGCCTTCCGGCTCAGCTCCTTCTTCACCACAACGGATCGATACAGCGTCCGCATTACTGAAGATGCCGCACCGATCCGCCTGTCGATCTCACGATCCACTCATCCCTCACTCGTGAACAAGACTCCGAGGTACTTGAACTCCTCCACTTGGGGCAGGGTCTCCTCCCCAACCCGAAGATGGCATTCCACCCTTTTCCGGGCGAGAACCATGGACTCGGACTTGGAGGTGCTGATTCTCATCCCAGTCGCTTCACACTCGGCTGCGAACCGATCCAGCGAGCAAATGGTCTGTTGGATTTTTAGAGTAGCATACACCTCCCATACACTCATCAAAGGTTTAAATAAAACCTGTTGAACTGATCCTGCTTTTGGTGTCGTCTCCGTGCATAACAGTTCCACTGTAAATCTAATCCATCATTGTTATTATTATTATTATTGTTATTATTAATCGCACGTCAAAGGAAATTGTGGAAAATTATCAACGTTTTAACTTTGACTGGCCTCGTTCGTAGATCTCTGTAGAAATGAGCAAAAAGTGAATTTAATAGCAAGGAAATGAGCCATTGGAAAGCAGCTGTCTCAGATGATCATGACAAAAGGACATGCAGTGCATCAAAAGTAGCCTGTGAATAAAAATGTCACCTCTAATCAAAAGGAAGGTATACTGCGTTGACCCGGCATCAAAGCAGACATGGCGGGATCATATTTTACTGTAGTTTTCCTATTAGTATTCCATGCACACTGTTGCCTTGGCCGTCAATATGGAGTTGGGCTAACTAATGGCACCAATTCAAGTCACTATAGCTGCAAAACTGGAGGTGAAATAGGAATATCGACTGCTTGCAACAGTCAACAGCAGGGAATTGAGTAGCAACAATAATTCTATGTTTGGACTTTGATAAATATAGATCCCAGCAAACAACAAATACACAACATGGCCGTTGATGCATGCGGGACCATGGCTGAATATACTGCCATAACGTATTCCGTGTCATATTATCATATCTGTAATGAATGAATGAATGAATGTATTTATTCCGGCAGACAGACATGTATAGCAACACTTTGTCACTCTTTGTAATTTGACAGACATGCAACGGCACCCACTGAAAAGGGATACGGGAAAAAAGTAAGAATGCTTATCCATGTCCCGCCCCTAATTTACAATCAAGGTATATGCTGGTTATATATGTTGGTTATATAGTCCAAGTTTCAACAGCAGATTAGATGGATACATGACAATTTCAGAACAAGTACAACATATGATAATGGAGGATAATGACACGTTTTTTGGGGATTTTTTTGTCAATAGCATTGAGCGACCATGAGATTAGCTCCATCTTGCCTGGGTATCTTTCGTCTTCTGAAGCCTTGTTATGTCCCTTATTCCACAGTGAGTTCTTTTGCACCTGTGTCCCACAGTTGAGATAGTCCAAACAACGAGTCATGTTTTTGATAGTTTCCCAACAACATATTTTTTACCGCAAGGTTGAACACTCTTAGGCTAGAAGACGGTTTAATTTCTCCGCTCACATTGCCCCACATTTTCAATGGAGGAGGCCTACGAGCGCAAGAAGCTGAGGTACACTGAGCTTGCAGCGATGCGCAACAACAAGGCTGGAAAGCGAGGGTACGCCCAGTGGAAGTAGGCTGCAGAGGGTTCAAGGCCACCTCAACATCCAGGCTCCTCAGGGAAAGGGGAGTGCGAGGGAAGGCCGACCGGCAGGCAGTGAAAGACCTTTCCAAAGCCGCTGAAAAGGGGAGTCAGTGGCTGTGGGTCAAGCGAAGGGACTCCACCTGGGTTTTCAGGTGAGTTGATGGCATCTAGGGAGTGATCCTGGGACGCTGGGACTCACTGCTGAACCCTCTGGAGGTGTTGTGGGGCCTATCACCGAAACACTGAGGAAGGGGGGCACCCACTTGATAACCCAGAGGATGTCTTCACTCACTTGACCATCCCACGGAGTCGCATAGGTGTCTCAAATATTCAATAGGGGATTGTAACGTCTAGTCCTACACAACAGATCTGATCATCTGGTGAACCAGTGACTGCTGTGAAAGGACAGCTGACAACAAGGGAAAGACCTTGCGACGGCAAGCTGGCAGGAGGGAATAGACCCCAATGGGGCTGCCATGGGCTAGCTACCCGTGGTGGCGGGATCCAGCACGAACGGTGTATGGATTCCACCCAAACATGGCTACAAAAAATTCTAAGAAGAAAATACCCCCTGAGTCAGCAAGAGCGGGGGCGGAAGATGGCTCATCGGCAGACCACCCGGTAACGAACATAGGAACGGAACAGACTACGAGTTTGATGATCAAGATACCTGAGGCTCCAACAGCCACAGCAGGACACAAGCTTCAGAGCTGCGTATGCGGTTGGACAAAGGTTACTTCCACCCAAGGCCTGAAAATACACGAAGGCAAGAAAGGGTGCCTAAAGAAGGGTCAACAGGGAACTCGTATCGACAACTACTTTCTGAGAAGCAGGTCGAGTCAGTCGACTGAAGTTCAGCAGCAGGACAAAACCCACAGTCTGCAGGACATCAACACCCCTGTCCCTGAGGAGGAAGAACTAGGCACGGGAGAACAACCTGAACCCAACCCACTACGACCTGCAACAGAAAAGAAGATCCAGGGGCGAAGGCCATTAGTCAAGTGGCCAAAGTACTGCGACAGGACACTGTGGAAGGAGGTCAACACTGATCTCTGCAACATCAAAGAAGGGATCAGAGGCACCACCATGAAGAAGTTGGAGAGAATGGGGGATGTAATCTATGCCTATGGAGTGGAACGGTTTGGAGTGCCATCCATCCATCCATCTTCTTCCGCTTATCCGAGGTCGGGTCGCGGGGGAAGCAGCCAAATCAGGGAGGCCCAGACTTTCCTCTCCCCAGCCACTTCGTCCAGCTCCTCCCGGGGGATCCCGAGGCGTTCCCAGGCCAGCCGGGAGACATAGTCTTCCCAACGTGTCCTGGGTCTTCCCCGTGGCCTCCTACCGGTTGAACGTGCCCTAAACACCTCCCTAGGGAGGCGATCGGGTGGCATCCTGACCAGATGCCCGAACCACCTCATCTGGCTCCTCTCGATGTGGAGGAGCAGCGGCTTTACTTTGAGCTCCCCCCGGATGACAGAGCTTCTCACCCGATCTCTAAGGGAGAGCCCCGCCACCCGGCGGAGGAAACTCATTTCGGCCGCTTGTACCCGTGATCTTGTCCTTTCGGTCATAACCCAAAGCTCATGACCATAGGTGAGGATGGGAACGTAGATTGACCGTTAAATTGAGAGCTTTGCCTTCCGGCTCAGCTCCTTAATCACTACAACGGATCGATACAGCGTCCGCATTACTGAAGATGCCACACCGATCCGCCTGTCGATCTCACGATTCACTCTGCCCCCACCCGTGAACAAGACTCCGAGGTACTTGAACTCCTCCACTTGGGGCAGGGTCTCCTCCCCAACCCGGAGATGGCACTCCACCCTTTTCCAGGCGAGAACCATGGACTCTGACTTGGAGGTGCTGATTCTCATCCCAGTTGCTTCACACTCGGCTGCGAACCGATCCAGCGAGAGCTGAAGATCCTGGCCAGATG
This sequence comes from Nerophis lumbriciformis, assembly GCF_033978685.3. Taxonomy (NCBI): domain Eukaryota; kingdom Metazoa; phylum Chordata; class Actinopteri; order Syngnathiformes; family Syngnathidae; genus Nerophis; species Nerophis lumbriciformis. The sequence goes on from NC_084578.2 coordinate 14,935,479, forward strand.
AAGCCATCAGGACCACATCATCTGCAAAAAGCAGAGACCTAATCCTGCAGCCACCAAAACGGATCCCCTCAACGCCTTGACTGCGCCTAGAAATTCTGTCCATAAAAGTTATGAACAGAATCTGTGACAAAGGGCAGCCTTGCCCTCGGTTCGGAGTGGTCGAAGGAAAATCATCCATCCCCACTAAGTCCAGAAGGCAGACAGAAATAGACCGCCTAGTCAAGGAGAGAAGGCAGCTGAAGAAACAATGGAGGAAGGCCACAGAGGAGGAGAAGGAGGGCATAAACCTGCCGCAGGAAGAGATCCAGAGTAGGCTTGCAACACTGAGGAGAGCTGAAAACCTTCTGAGGAAGCGCAGAAGGAAGGAGCAAACAAGAACACGCTTCTACAAAGATCCCTTCAAATTTGTGAAGAGTCTGTTTACAAAGAAGAAGTCTGGAAGTCTCTCAGTGTCAAAGACCGACCTGGAAGAACACCTGCAAAAATCCAGCACAGACGACCGACACCATGAAGAGGTTACACTCCCACCTGACCTGCTACCAGTCAATCCACCAGAGCAGCTGAAAAGGGGAGTCAATGGCAGTGGGTCAAGCGAAGGGACTCCACCTGGGCTTTCAAGTGAGTTGATGGCATCTCAAGAAGTGACCCTGGGACGCTGGGACTCACTGCTGAACCCTTCGGAGGTGTCGTGGGCTTATCAGCGAAACATTGAGGAAGGGGGCGCCCATTTGATAACCCCGAGGATGCCTTCACTCACTTGACCATCCCACATAGTCGCATAGGTGTCTCAAGTATGCAATAAAGGATTGCAACATCTAGTCCTACACAACAGATCTATATATATATATATATATATATATATATATATATATATATATATATATATATATATATATATATATATATATATATATATATATATATATATATATCCATCCATCCATCCATCTTCTTCCACTTATCCGAGGTCGGGTCACGGGTGCAGCAGCCTAAGCAGGGAAGCCCAGACTTCCCTCTCCCCAGCCACTTCGTCCAGCTCCTCCCGGGGGATCCCGAGGCATTCCCAGTCCAGCCGGGAGAGATAGTCTTCCCAACGTGTCCTGGGTCTTCCCCGTGGCCTCCTACCGGTTGGACGTGCCCTAAACACCTCCCTAGGGAGGCGATCGGGTGGCATCCTGACCAGATGCCCGAACCACCTCATCTGGCTCCTCTCGATGTGGAGGAGCAGCGGCTTTACTTTGAGCTCCTCCCGGATGACAGAGCTTCTCACCCTATCTCTAAGGGAGAGCCCCGCCACCCAGCGGAGGAAACTCATTTCGGCCGCTTGTACCCGTGACCTTGTCCTTTCGGTCATGACCCAAAGCTCATGACCATAGGTGAGGATGTGAACGTAGATCGACCGGTAAAACGAGAGCTTTGCCTTCCGGCTCAGCTCCTTCTTCACCACAACGGATCGATACAGCGTCCGCATTACTAAAGACGCTGCACCGAACCGCCTGTCGATCTCACGATCCACTCTTCCCTCACTCATGAACAAGACTCCGAGGTACTTGAACTTCTCCACTTGGGGAAAGATCTCCTCCCCAACCCGGAGATGGCACTCCACCCTTTTCCGGGCGAGAACCATGGACTCAGACTTGGAGGTGCTGATTCCCATCCCAGTCGCTTCACACTCGGCTGCGAACCGATCCAGTGAGAGCTGAAGATCTTGGCCAGATGAAGCCATCAGGACCACATCATCTGCAAATAGCAGAGACCTAATCCTGCAGCCACCAAACCAGATACCCTCAACGCCCTGACTGCGCCTAGAAATTCTGTCCATAAAGGTTATGAACAGAATCGGTGACAAAGGGCAGCCTTGGCGGAGTCCAACCCTCACTGGCAACGGGTCCGACTTACTGAGCCAAGCTCTGACACTGATTATACAGGGAGTGAACCGCCACAATCAGACAGTCCGATACCCCATACTCTCTGAGCACTCCCCACAGGACTTCCCGGGGTACACGGTCGAAGGCCTTCTCCAAGTCCACAAAGCACATGTAGACTGGTTGGACAAACTCCCATGCACCCTCAAGGACCCTGCCGAGAGTATAGAGCTGGTCCACAGTTCCACGACCAGGACGAAAACCACACTGAATCCGAGGTTCGACTATCCGGCGTAGCCTCCTCTCTAGTACACCTATATATATACATATATTTATATATATACTGTGTATATATATACACATTATAGTGTCTTGAAAGTGTGCATATCTTTTCTAAAATAGGGATTTTGGCAAGCTTAGAACCAATTATTCATGTTTACATTGATTCTTATGGGGAACTCTGCTTCACTATAAACACTTTTTGGTTTACGAACCATGTTCAAGAACCAATTACATTTCTAAACCAAAGGTTCCACTGTATACAAATAGGGGGTCCCCGTCCATTTTGCGATCAGTTTGGGGGTCCTTGGCCTGGGAAACATCGAAGACCCCTGAACGAAGGAAAGGTTATGTGATCAAACCTTTGCCCCTGACTGACTCAATCATGATACAACAGCATCACTGTTGAAGTCCTGTCAGTGTTAAACCTCCATGTCGGGAGTCCTGTAGCTCCAAAGCAAGAGCGTTCTCTTATTCAGAGCTTCTGCTCGCATCCTCAAATGTCCCTGTCTCTTTGCGTCAAGCTCAAAAAGGACTCTAAGCACCTTGTGATGTGGAGCAGAATGCTGATGTCAGTTGCTTGAGGTAATCCAAGTATTTTAGCTTGCTGGCTACCTCAGTACCCCTTCCCTTTCCTTAAACTGGAATGGCTGCATGTTTATATATATATATATATATATATATATATATATATATATATATATATATATATATATATATATATATATATATATATATATATATATATATATATATATATATATATACATGCATATATATATATATGTATATATATATATATATATATACATATATAACTATATATATATATATATATACATGCATATATATATATATATGTATATATATATATATATATATATATATATATATATATATATATATATACATATATAACTATATATATATATATATATATATATATATACATGCATATATATATATATATATATATATATATATATATATATATATATATATATACATATATAACTATGTATATATATATATATATATATATATATATATATATATATATATATATATATATATATATATATATATATATATATATATATGCATATATACAGGCCTGTTTCATGAGGGGGTTCCCTCAATCATCAGGGAACCCCCTCATGAAACAGGCCTGTAGAGATGAAGTAGTCTTGTGATTTTTTTCCCACACATACATATATTGCGCTCTACTACGGTATCGAGCACTATTTTTTGGATAACCTTATTAAGACATATATGCATATATATATATATATATGATGGTCGAAAATGGGAATCTTTTAAAATGATAAGTTGTAATCTTTAAAGTGTTCTAAGCATGTCTGCAATACTGTTGAAGTCTAATGTCTATAAATATTTCAAAATTTAAAAAATAGCCCTGATTACTTTGTACAAGAGTTCTGATGTTTGTGCCCTCAAGTGACACGGATCGGATATTTTCTGCCAGTCTAAACGCTCCAAAGTGCGTCAAATCTGATCTTTTCGCATCAGATTCAGGCTACATCAGGAGGTATTCCAAATCCGATTGAAATCCATCCATCCATCCATTTTCTACCGCTTATTCCCTTTGGGGTCACAGGGGGCGCTGGAGCCTATCTCAGCTACAATCAGGCGGAAGGCGGGGTACACCCTGGACAAGTCGCCACCTCATCGCAGGGCCAACACAGATAGACAGACAACATTCACACTCACATCTCTTTTTAAATGTGACTTCAGTCTAAACAGAAATTTGAATGCCACATTTTTACGTAATTTTTTTTGGGAAAAAAAACAGAGCGTAAATGTAGTCTATGTGACAAACAGCTACGGTGTGTTAGTTGCACAATACAACACCTTAATCTCCCTTTTTTTGCATTCAAACTATTTGCATATAATTCTATAATAATTCACATACAAAACCCCAAACCTGGGAAGTTGGCACGTTGTGTAAATGGTAAATAAAAACAAAATTAAATGATTTGCAAATCCTTTTCAACCTATATTCAATTGAATAGATTGCAAAAACAAGATACTTAACGTTCGAACTGATAAACGTTGTTATTATTTGCAGATATTAGCTCATTTCGAATTTGATGCCTGCAACATGTTTTAAAAAAGCTGGCACAAATGGCAAAAAAGACTGAGAAAGTTGAGGAATTCTCATCAAACACTTATACGGGGCATCCCACAGGTGAACGGGCTAATTGGGAACAGGTGGGTGCCATGATTGGGTATAAAAGCAGCTTCCATGAAATGCTCAGTCATTCACAAACAAGGATGGGGCGAGGGTCACCACTTTGTGAACAAATGCATGAGCAAATTGTCGAACAGTTCAAGAACAACATTTCTAAACAAGCTATTGCAATGAATTTAGGGATTTCACCATCTACGGTCCGTAATATCATCAAAATGTTCAGAGAATCTGGGTAAATCACTGCACGTAAGCGATGATATTACGAACCTTGGATCCCTCAGGCGGTACTGCATCAAAAAGTGACTTCAGAGTGTAAAGGATATCACCACATGGGCTCAGGAACACTTCAGAAAACCACTGTCAGTAACTACAGTTTGTCGCTACATCTGTAAGTGCAAGTTAAAACACTCTTAAGCAAAGCGAAAGCCATTTATCAACAACACCCGCCGGCTTCACTGGGCTCGAGCTCATCTAAAATGGACTGATGCAAAATGGAAAAGTGTTCTGTGGTCTGACGAGTCCACATTTCCCAAATTGTTTTTGGAAACTGTGGACGCCGTGTCCTCCTGATCAAAGAGGAAAAAAAACATCCGGATTGTTCGAGGCGCAAAGCTCAAAAGCCAGCATCTGTGATGGTATGGGGGTGTATTATAACTTACACATCTGTGAAGGCACCTTTAATGCTGAAAGCTACATGCAGATTTTGGAGCAACATATGTTGCCTTCCAAGCATCGTTATCATGGACGCCCCTGCTTATTTCACATGTTACAACAGCGTGGCTTCATAGTAAAAGAATGCGGGTACTAGACTGGCCTGTCTGTAGTCCAGACCTGTCTCTCATTGAAAATGTGTGGCACAATATGAAGCGGAAAATACCACAAAGGAGACCTCGGACTGTTGAACAACTTAAGCTGTACATCAAGCAAGAATGGGAAAGAATTCCACCTGAAAAGCATCAAAAATTGGTCTCCTCAGTTCCCAAACGTTTACTGAGTGTTATTAAAAGGAAAGGCCATGTAACACAGTAGTAAAAATGCCCCTGTGCCAACTTTTTTGCAATGTGTTGCTGCCCTTAAATTCTAAGTTAATGATTATTTGCAACAACAAAAAAATATGTTTCTCAGTTCGAACGTTAAATATCTTGTCTTTGCAGTCAATTCAATTGAATATAAGTTGAAAAGGATTGTATTCTGTTTTTATTTACACAACATGCCAACTTCACTGGTTTTGGGTTCTGTAAAAAGGAAACTCCCAGGAAGCTGGAATAGCTTATAAGCGGGGGGTCCCAATACAGTACATGTAAGATAATAAGGTACAACAATAACAATTCACATTCTTAATTTCTTTACCGGTTTTAAAACTGACTCCGTTGACAAAATGTAGACAAGTTTGACGGCACTTTTGCTTGATTCAAATCTCGTCCATCAGAGCTCATATGAGTCATTTCCACCAATTTTTTATCATTTTTTCCAGATCGCGAGCCTTTGGAATCGGGTTCACTTTGTCCCCGTACGGTCCCTTGTTTTTTTGTTTTTTTTCCTACGATCCATTTTAATCCTGTTTGTTGCTCAATTTCACGTTGTAATCAAAGCCTTTATCCAACAAGTATGTCTGCCCAGCCCCCACAATGCTTTGCAAAATCAGGTGGCCTTTCGAGCCCTGTTATCAGGAACACAAGGAAGTGCGTCGAAAGTAGATTGAAATCATTATCGGCCCCCCCTTTCAGAGGGCTTGATTGCAGAGTGCAATCAGGTGTGGGACGCCAAGAATGTGCGCTAAAAGAATGACGGCAAAAGAAAGACAGTCGACGAGACCTAATTGGCGCTGCAATCGGTTCCATCTCTTCATTGTTATTCCTGATGTTTGATCTTCCCAACGGTCGCAGTGCAGCGTCTTCCTTTGTCTCAACACCTCGAGGGCATTTCCGGATTATGACGATGTCATCTCTCAGAGCCTCGGCCGCTTGTTTTTTTGGTTGCTTTCTTCTGCTCAGGGGTTTTGAAGCGGTCAAAAAGCCTTGATTGCTCCAGCTCGCAGCTGGGTACATGTCATTATCCCAATGCGCCGTGGTTGTCTGGGTGCACTTCTGAGGTCGGAACGCACGTCGGTATCAGGGAAAAAAAGCAGTGGCAATTAAAAATGGAACACTTCATTTAACAGCAATGACGGCAAAGGAGCGTCAGAAGGCCACAACTTGGGGCTCCAGAACCACAGTGCGGACAAAAATAAATTGCAACTAGTTGGTGAAGTGATTATGCTGTAGTCTGCTTCCTCGCTACTGTCGAGGGCAGTGTTTTTCAACCTTTTCTAAGCCAAGGCACATTTTATTCATTGGAAAAATCACCACCGGCAGAAAACATTAAAAAATTAAACTCAGCAGCCGATATTGACAATAAAAAGTCATTCTCGCAATTGTTGGATATGAATTAAAACCATAACCAACCGTCCATCCATCCATTCTCTTACGCTTATCCGAGGTCGGGTCTTGGGGGCAGCAGCCTAAGCAGAGAAGCCCAGACTTCCCTCTCCCGAGGCGTTCCCAGCTACGGTGTGTCGTGAAGCATGTTTAGCTATTCCTCGTCCTGCAGGGATGATACTTGTAAAAAAAATCACTTTATTTGTCGCCATGGAGGTGAGGATTTAGAAGTAGCTAAAATACTGTCGACTGCGGCTGGACTTTAGCCGCTAGCTTGCTAGCCATTTCTTAAAACACCTCTTCCTGAGGGCGTTTCAGTGTTATAACTTCACCATTATCGTTAGTTTTTACGCCAAATTGCGTCCGTTTTCCCGTTTTCTGTCTACACACTGTGTCTGCTTGTAAGTACTCTGTGATTGTGCGCTGCCGAACATGCTCGTCTGCTCGTAAACCAGCAATGTCATGACGTGACGACGACGGGGGGTAGGGGGGTTTGGGACCGGTACTTTTTAGAGACGGCTTAAACAATACCGGTATACCGTACAATTCTAGTGTGCGTATATATATATATATATATATATATATAAAGTAGATATATTTTTTTACTATGAATTTAGTTTTTATTTTAGCACTCCGGAATTATAAGTAAATGTATTTTTCATCAGTTTTTATAAATCCCTTCTTTTGCAGTATATTTGATTACCGGTAGTATTTATTTTCTAATCAGCCTGACCTAAGCCTCGATAATAATCTTTGTGATTAACACATGCTTTCATATCGTTTAACAAGGTTTATCCTGCAAAAACTGTAAGTTTGGATGTAATTATCGAATATAATAAAAATCAAGAGTAGGATTACAAATTCAATGTTAATGTATGAGTGGGGCCCGGGCCACTCTGTAGTGAATAAGTTGAGCCATTGATGTCCAAAAGGTTAAGACGGGTCCCTTGAGCAAGGCAATAACCCAGTGGTGTTGACACTGTTTGCATGTCCACTCACTCTGACATCTCTTCTTGCCTGCCTGGAAGTGTGTTGTCTGGTTCTGACCGGTATTTTACATACATTTGCATACCTTAATTGTTTCCAATCGGTGCCTGTCACACGGCAGTAAAACGGATGATCAAACAAGACAGAAGCCATCGTCACGGACCTACTATCTGCGGAAGCTAACTCTCCAATCAGCTAAACAGACTCAATAACTCCATAGTCACGTTATAGTGAATTTATGAAACTGAAACAGCACAAAAAGAATGCAATTTTTAAGTTAATATTACTAAAAAAAAGATGTTAGCATATTTGCTAATGCTAACGACGCTAGCTTGATTACACTTGAAAACACTCCTACAGACATCACTGTGGAGGGGGGGGGGGCGTGGGGTGTGTAAGGACCCGCCTCAAAGACAGCGGCAGGTGAGTAGATTGCCCAGCTGGGGCTTGTTATCTAATCACCTGTCGCCCTTATTAGCAGCAGCCGGAACGAGACACGTGGTTGGAGTGGGAGGCGAAGACGCATACCCGGGAGACTGAGAGAGGGAGCAGCCTGAAAAGTCACAAGAGCGAAGACTGGGCGTGTGTGCTTGCAATAAAAGACTTTGTTCAAACCTGACCACTGGGCTCCCAGAAGATCTGTCGGCACCAGGAGAACCCACCATAGAGAGAGACTTTCACAATCACACATTGGACGGTTTAGTAAGTCTGAATTGTTTTATTTACATTGTACAACTTACAAACATTGATTGGAGTAATCAATGAAGAAGACTTTCGAGCAGAAACACTATCGACGGTTATACTTCCGGTTCAAGGCACAAAACAGGAATTACATTTTCAACCCGCAGCATCTGCAGGGAGTGACCATGTCCAAAAGATGGCGCCATAGCACAAACAATAACACACCTTTTCAGTGTCTGCTGGCTATATAAAAACGTTTTGATGAAACATTATGGCGTTAGTGAAGAAATATCCACTAATGTTATAAGCCGCAAGGTTCAAAGCGTGGGGGACAAAAAAGTAATGGCTTGTGGTCCGTAAATAACGGTATACAGTTGTGTACACTGAATGTCCCCTTGAGGAATTACTGTATAATTAAAATAATAGATAAAACATTTAAAAATACTGAGGATGCTACAGATTAGGTAGAGCTGCAGAAGAGAAGGTAATGACTGTCATTCCTGAAATAATGGATTTAATTCGCTGCATTATCGCAATATGAGGTACTTTGTTTTAATTAAGAATTGAAAAGATCAGCTCCCATATACATTACACTAGTCCACCACCACAATGGCAATTTTTGCATTAATGTAATACTCTTTTGCTGTTCCGGGGTCCTAACGATCCTTCATGGACCAATTCAAAGGATGAATGTGTTTCCAGGAGCAATGGCTAAAGGTCCGCACCAATTTCAGCTCCGTGGAAACAAACACTGAAGACAAACTATATTTATTCCAAATCTCTCTACGCCCTTTTGGCCTCCGCATCAATATGCAAACGAAGGACGAAGGACTGCAAAAGTTGACGGAGTGCCCAATAAATATTCAATTTACAAATGCATGAAGGCATAATCAGCATTTAACTGTGCTGGGAGTGTGGGAATGCAGGGAAGGGGGAGGAAACGGAATTGTATTGTAGTGTATATATAAACGCAATCACACATAAGTCTTTGTGATCCACCAACTCAATATGCATTCGGCAGCCCACTCACATTGTACCGAGTTGAAATGAAGGCAGCTGAGCCACTGAAGTAAAGTAATTAAGCATTTTTCTTGTTAGTTTTCCACAGACCGAACATTGACAGAAGTGAGGAGGCAAGTTGACCGAGACTGACATATTGCACTGCAAGCATATTTCCTCTTCAAATACAATTTGATACTGGAAGAGGAAAAGGCGCTGACATCGACGGGTAAATATTCAATTTTTCCTTGGACTATATCAGGAGTCGGCAACCCAAAATGTTGAAAGAGCCATTCTGGACCAAAAATATAATTTAAAAAAATCTGTCTGGAGCCGCATGAAATTAAAAGTGTTATAAAGAAGGTCATACATGATGTACAGCCTGGGGCAAAAGTTTACATACACTTGAGTCATGGCTGTCTTGAGTTTCCAATCATTTCTACAACTCTCAACAACATCCAGAAACGCAGCCGGCTTCTCTGGGCCCGAGATCATCTAAGATGGACTCATGCAAAGTGGAAAAGTGTTCTGTGGTCTGACGAGTCCACATTTCAAATTGTTTTCGGAAATATTCGACATCGTGTCATCCGGACCAAAGGGGAAGCGAACCATCCAGACTGTTATCGACGCAAAGTTCAAAAGCCAGCATCTGTGATGGTATGGGGGTGCATTAGTGCCCAAGGCATGGGTAACTTACACATCTGACCGCGCCCCACACTTTCTGTGTGGGGCGCGGTCTTTCTGGCGTCACTTCCTCTCCGAACTCGGTTTGTAAACGATCAATGAGTCCATACAAAGCTAAGAGCCGGAGATTCAAGAAATACAAGGCGCACTTACCCATGTAAAAAATTATCCAAGGAGGGGAACCTTAAACGATGGTTTAGTGTGGCTGAAACGGGGCTTAGGCTAAATAATTATTCGTTTAAGGGGTTGTATGGCTTAGTGTAGACATAGCCTAAGGCAAAGGAGCATGAGCAATCAAAATAAATTGCATGACTGATCCGGGTTCATCAAAATGAGATAATCTTTTGGTGATAAATATCACACGTTAACGTGTTAAATACAATTTTAACAGTGTAATTGTATCTAAATCCAAGCAGAAGTTAACCAATCAAAGGTAGAAACAAAACTCCCTTTGAACATCTTAACTGTATTGATAGATTAACTAAAATGCACTTTGAGTATGAAGTGAGGTTTGGCAAAATGTTACAAAATAAATAGTCTGTCGACGTCTAAGCTCAAGAACTTAACTTTGCAGTTCAAATGTTCACTGAGTGGTTCTTGTCAAACAGCAAAAAAAAGAAGAAAAGAAAATGTGAGACCCAAATGGAGCAGTTTCAGTACCAATCACTGAAGAGTGACACTTTATGCAAGTTTGACTTTTTAATTGCTTGTTTACATGCATTTGGGTCTCGGGAGTGCTTGCTCAACCGTCAAGTGCGCATATACGCAGCCACGTTGTTTTAGTTCATGATGCAAACATCCCAGCTTGTGTCTTTTCAGCTGTGCATACCCATTCAATGTCTGATTATTTCACCAACCTGGGTGAATATATTGTCAGACTGGCAATAAGATAAAAACAAGCAAACATGAATCTATAGCAGATGAGGTGACTGTAAATACTTAAATATTGTGTTTATCTGCGTGTTCTGTTTAGTTGATGTAACTTTACCAGAATGAACTACACGCAAGTTATCTGCATTATTTTCCACTATATCTACAACATTGTGAACTTTAACACTCATAGTTTGTCGTGCAAATGTCTTTAAACTGATGAGATCTCTTTCATAATGTAATAAATGATAAAAAACAGTGTAACGATAGACTTTATTCGCCATGTAATGTTGCTGTTGCAAAGCGTATTTTCTACATTTAGTTTACCTGCAGTTAACAGTGTATGACAGAACACGTGGCTTGGCATTGTCTGGCGAAAATAAGCAGGGGCGTCCATGATAACGTTGCCTAGATGGCAACATATGTTGCTCCAAAACCTGAATGTACCTTTCAGCATGAATGGCGCCTTCACAGAAGTGTAAAGCAAACATTCAACTACCGTATTTTCCGGACTATATGAGGTATAAGCCGCACCCACTAAATTTTAGAAGACAAAAATGGTGTTCCATATATTAGCCGCATCGGCTTATACGCCGCATATATATATATATATATATATATATATATATATATATATATATATATATATATATATATATATATATATTTGTATATATGTTGTAAAATTAGTTATTTACACAGAAAGAGTTTATAAATATGTATTTACATACCTTAATTGTTTTCAAATGGTGTTTGTAAGACAGCAGTAAAACGGCTGATCAAACAAAACAGAAGTCATCGTCATGGACCCACAAGCTGTGGAAGCTTGCTCTCCAATCAGCTAAACAGACTCAATAGCTCCACGGTGATGTCTTGGTTGTTAAAACAGAAAGTAAGCAGTTATTAAAAGTAAATGAACAAGTACAAACCCCAAAACCAGTGAAGTTGGCATGTTGTGTAATTCTTAAATATAAACAGAATACAGTGAATTGCAAATCTTTTTCAACTCATATTCTACTGAATAGACTGCAAAGACAAGATATTTAATGTTCAAACAGAGAAACTTATTTTTTTTTGCAAATAATCATTGACTTAGAATTTAATGGCAGCAACACATTGCAAAAAAGTTGGCATAGGTGCATTTTTACCACTATGTTACATGGCCTTTCCTTTTAACAACACTCACTTAACGTTTAGAAACTGAAGAGACCAAAGTTTGAAGCTTTTCAGGTGGAATTCTTTCCCATTCTTGCTTGATGTACAGCTTAAGTTGTTCAACAGTCCGGGGGTCTACGTTGTGGTATTTTAGGCTTCATAATGCGCCACACATTTTCAATGGGAGACAGGTCTGGGCTACAGGCAGGCCAGGTGAGTACCCGCACTCTTTTACTATGAAGCCACGCTGTTGTAACACGCGGTTTGGCATTGTCTTGCTGAAATAAGCAGGGGCGTCCATGATAACGTTGCTTGGATGGCAACATATGTTGTTCCAAAACCTGTATGTAAATTTCAGCATTAATGGTGCCCTCACAGATGTGTAAGTTACCCATGCCTTGGGCATTAATACACCCCCATACCATCACAGCCTATAACAGTCCGGATAGTTATTTTACTCTTTGGTCCGGAGGACACGACGTACACAGTTTCCAAAAACAATTTGAAATGTGGACTTGTCAGACCACAGAACACTTTTCCACTTTGCATCAGTCCATCTTAGATGAGCTTGGGCCCAGCGAAGCCGGCGGTGTTTCCGGGTGTTTCTACCGCTTTTCCCCTCATAATTTTTACAAAATAATGGAATGAGAAATGACACAATATGTTACTACATACGTCAGCAGCCAAATTAGGAGCCTTTGTTTGCTTACTTACGACTGAAAGAGAAGTTGTCCAGTATGTTCACTTTCTTATTTAATGCTAATATGGTGTATTGGTTGCAATCAGAAACATATGTTTAATGTATAATAAGATTTTTTGTTGAAATAAAGCCAATAATGACATTGTGTTTGTGATCCCCTTTATTTTGAAAATTATTGAAATACATTTTGGGACTAGAACCAAAATATTGGTATCGGGACAACTTTAGTCCGGCTATATATAAACTTAAAGTACCCATGATTGTCACACACACACACACTAGGTGTGGCAAAATTATTCTCTGCATTTGACCCATCACCCTTGATCACTCCCAGGGAGGTGAGTGGAGCAGTGAGCAGCAGCGGTGGCTGCGCCCGGGAATCATTTTTGATTGATGCTGAGTGCCAAGCAGGAAGGTAATGAGTCCCGTTTTTATAGTCTTTAGGTATGACTCGGCCGGGGTTTGAACTCACGACCTACCGATCTCAGGGCGGATGCACTCAATAGCCCGGATAATACAGTATTATATATGGGAAAACATAGATTTGTTTTATGTACAATTCCTGTGACCCGGCATCTCTGACTCCCTTTGAGCTGACACAAACATCTTGTTGATAAAGCTGCCACCATCGCATCAATAGGCTTGCAGATCCTAAGGTATTAATGTAAAAGCCATACTGTATGTCATCAGCAGAGCATTTTAAACTTTGAATGCTGTCAGGTTTAAACACTGATGACATCTATTAAACAAGACAAGAGGCAAATAATTAAACAGAGACAGAATTAAATTTGGACTCAATATTGAGGAGAGTCGTCTAGACACTGTACCCTTGTACAGTATCTCAGCACGCTCTGCCAAAAGATTGCGCGCCTCCTTCTTTTATTTTGGACGCAAAAAGTTCACAGAAAAGGTCGTAAACCCTTCACAGAAAAGGTCAGTTCAAAAAGAGTTCGTAAAATAGTTCAAAAAGAGTTCGTCTGGAAATTGGGCAGATCCTGCCATCTCTCCGCTTTGAAGTCCTTGGGTTAGAACAATATCTTTCTGCTGATTACCATACATGAGAGAACACAGGAACACCTTCATCTTGCTTTCCCCCCCTACACAGTGGAGTTTTACGAACCTTACTCTTGGTAGGTTTCAAAGACAGCTTTTGTCTTCTCACAAGACCCTCAATGTAACACAAAGTTTTTGTGATAATTTAGAAACAATTATTCTAACAAATGCAACATGCAAAAAGGTACTCGGCAGCATCTGCAGGAATATCCCCACCATGTCCCGAGAAGACTCGTGATGAGACTGTTTTACAGAGAGGTAGAATCTCTCTATTGATCCCAACGCATAGAAGATGGCTGAGCTCCGTGATGAGCATTGGTGATGACAGAGTTCCTATACATCTTCTTGATGCATTGAGCCACAAAAAGGTGAAAGACCAAGAGGCTAGAACTCAAATAAAATCCGACAACGGAGCCTGCAGATGCTGTACGTCAGTGCATACAGCAACTGTCACCACATAGGATATAACCTAAAAATAAGGAAGATTCAAGCTATCATAGTTTGATACAGTATGTCAGTCCCTCCAGGATTTTTTTGTGATTGTCGTATACAAAGTGCAAATTTTTTTTAGGTGTTTGTTGCAATAAAATTGTGGGAATACCGTATTTTCCAGACTATAAGGCGCACTTAAAATCTGTTTTTTTTTGGTGAATACTCGACAGTCAATCAATCAATGTTTATTTATATAGCCCTAAATCACAAGTGGCTCAAAGGGCTGCACAAGCCACAACGACATCCTTGGTTCAGAGCCCACATAAGGGCAAAGGAAAAACTCACAACCCAGTGGGATGTCAATATGAATGACTATGAGAAAACTGGGAGAGGACCGCAGATGTGGGTGACCCCCCACCCCTCTAGGGGAGACCGGATGCAATAGACGTCAAGTGGGTCTAGCATAATATTGTGAAAGTCCAGTCCATAGTGGATCTAACATAATAGTGAGAGTCCAGTCCATAGTGGGGACAGCAGGAGACCATCCTGAGCGGAGACGGGTCAGCAGCGCAGAGATGTCCCCAACCAATGCACAGGCAAGCGGTCCACCCCGGGTCCCGGGTCTGGACAGCCAGCACTTCATCCATGGCCACCGGACCTGTGCCACCCCTTCCACAAGGGATAGGGGGGCAGAAAAGAAAAGAAACGGCAGATCAACTGGTCTAAAAAGGGGGGTCTATTTAAAGGCTAGAGTATACAAATGAGTTTTAAGATTGAACTTAAATGCTTCTACTGAGGTAGCATCTCTAACTGTTACCGGGAGGGCATTCCAGAGTACTGGAGCCCGAATAGAAAATGCTCTATAGCCTGCAGACTTTTTTGGGGCTCTGGGAATCACTAATAAGCCGGAGTTCTTTGAGCGCAGATTTCTTGCCGGGACATATGGTACAATACAATCGGCAAGATAGGTAAGATAAGACAGTGCGCCTTATAACCCGGTGTGCCTAATGTAAGGAATGAATTTGGTTGAGCTTACCCATCTCGAAGCTACTTTATTTGGTACCTGGTGTAATGATAAGCGTGACCGGTAGATGGCAGTCAAACATAAGAGATAAGTGTAGGCTGCACTAAGATGGCAATAAGACTCAAGTAAACAACACCAAAATGTTATATGTTCCATTGAAAATATAGAACATTACACACGGCGCTCAAAAATCAATCAAAACGTTTTAGTACGACTTTGGTAAGCTATGAAGCCGCACCTCTTGATGTGCTTCAGTATTATTATGGTGTGTGTATAAGGTAAGACATAGTATCAGGCGCTTTGTTTGGCAATATTATGCAAAAGCAACTTTTCTTACCTTCTGGTACCTGCTGATCTGTATTTGGGATCTGCATAAATCCTGAAAAATTGCACGAGTCCGCCTTTGTAGTCTTGCTATGGGGCATTCATCCTGCGCTGTTGCCATTTCTAATATAAAGTAGTGTGAAGTTCGTACTTATATCTGTCAGTAAACTCGCCATGAAAGCGCTAAAACATACTGGTATAGTGAGTTTACATTATTCACCCAAGGAACTTTAGTTATTAGAGAGTTCCGGTCGGACGGTTTTTCACGGGACACATTTCCGGTGTTGTTGTTTCCGGATGAGGAGATGCTCCCACGTTGTCCACTAGATGTCAGCAAAACAGCAGTACCAATATGAGCAAACTTTTAAAAAATGACTGCAATCTCCCTGCAGGCATTATTCCTAATTAAACAGACATATTACATTCCGGGGGCCAAATTGAAGGCGTCGGCGGGCAGTAGTTTGGACGTTCTGTGTTAGTTGTGTTGCATTAGAGCGTTGCTAGAACAAATTTCATTGGCGAATAAGTTGCAAGGCCGTGCATAATTGCCGTGGAATGGTTGAATGGGCGCAAAATCCTGGAGGGACTTGTATGTCGTTTTTTGTGTAACAGTCTTGAAGGGGTACTCAAGTAAGTAACTGTATATGTAAATGTAGGACAGAAGTTTATGTAAATACACAAATATTCATTGGAGGTTTGCTGATTTAAGGTAAATTTGAAGATTTTTTTTCTAATTAATGTATTTTCTCAGCCACAGAGGGCACTGTTATTTGAGCCACACCCACGTAATTTTAGAAAAAAAAGAAAAAAAAAATTTACACATATTAGTCGCACTGGACTATAAGCCGCGAATATATATACTGGTGCAAAATATTTTGTAAATGTTTGTTTACATACCTTAATTGTTTACAAACGGTCTCTGTAAAACGGCTAACCCAAAAGAAGCGGAAGCTAGAACTCAAATCAGACTCAATGATGTTTTGGTGGATTTACGAAATAATACTAATGCATACTTGCCAACCCTCCCGAATTTTCCGGGAGACTCCCGAAATTCAGCGCCTCTCCCGAAAATCTCCCGAGATAAATATTCTCCCGAAAATCTCCCGATTTTTTCAGCCGGAGCTGGAGGCCACGCCCCCTCCAGCTCCATGAGGACCTGAGTGAGGACAGCCTTTTTTCACGACGGGAGGACAACAGGGTGACAAGAACTAAATCATCCAGACTAGAGACAAATTGTATTATTATTATCTTACCTAAAAATAAATATATTTATTAATTATTTTTTTTAAATAACTAAATACATTTTTACTATATTTTGCTAAAAACATCCAAATTAATTGTATTTTTATTTGTATTTTTTCTGACTCCTTATTACATCCAGCCATAGAATTATACATTAAAATAAACATATTTGAAATAATTAATTTTAAATTATCATAATAATTCATTTAAAATGACCATATTTAATCATTAAAATAATTGCTTGTTTATCAACAACTTTAGCATTTTATCCATTACATTTTGAAGCTTTCAGAAGCCAAGTTATGTTATATTCCTTAATATTTATTCATGCAAGTTTGAAGTATCAATCCTCTAAACACAGTTTTGTTTGCATATTTTCAGGATGTATATATATATATATATATATATATTAAATACTTGACTTGGTGAATTCTAGCTGTCAATATACTCCTCCCCTCTTAACCACGCCCCCATCCACGCCCCGCCCCACCCCCGACCACGCCCCCCACCCCCCACTCCCACCTCCCGAAATCGGAGGTCTCAAGGTTGGCAAGTATGTGCTAATGCTAACGACTATGGTTTGATCGCTGTCATGATCCGTGGCCCGGATCATGTTTTGTTATGTTCTGTTAGTTTTGGACTCCCTTAGTTCCTGTTTTTGCACCTATGGGTTTATTTTAGTTTCCATGGGGATTAATTGGGTTCACACGCTCAGCTGCTGTCAACCACTAATCAGAGAGCTATTTATTCACCTTGCTCGCCACGCTCAGTCTGGCTTCATTGCTTGCTACACGCAACCTGTTACGTTAGTATTTCTTGTCTCCTAGTCTGTGCTTCCTGTGCTAAGTGGTAGCCTTAGCTTCCCGTGCGATTGGCACGCTTTTCCTTCTGCTTGTTTTGTGTTTTTGGTCCGTGTTTAATTTTGAAGATTAAATCATGTTCTTACCTGCACGCCTTGTCCAGAGTGGTCCGTCTGCATACCGGGGGAACGAACCCCGTAGTAAGCTGTGGCCCCCCCACCCAAGTGACAATCGCAAGTACAATAATGCATGAAAACACTCCTACAGACATCGCACATCGTCTTAGTAAGTATGAATTGTTTTAGTTGTATTGTAAAACTTATATACGTCGCTTGGAGTGAGGAATGAAGAATATTTTCGAGCAGAAACTCTATGGACAAATAATAGACGAAACAGGACTTTACATTTTCAACCAGCAGCTCCTTCAAACTCGTCCAAAATATGGCGCCATAGCACAAACAATAACACACCTGTTTAGTGTCTCCGTCGGTCTTATATGAACTAATTGTTGAATACAAAACATTAGGGCAGTGGTTCTTAACCTTGTTGGAGGTACCGAACCCCACCAGTTTCATATGCGCATTCACCGAACCCTTCTTTAGTGAAAAATAAAATGTTTTGTTTTTCCAAATTCATGTCAAAGTTATATGTTTTTGGTAACACTTTAGAATGGGGAACATATTCTAAGTAACAAAGACTTAATTTAGAGTTATTTGGTTAGGGTTAGGGTCAGGGTTAGAGGGTTAGGGTTATAATAAGGCCATGCTGAATAAGGCATTAATAAGTACTTAATAATGACTAGTTAAGAGCCAAAATGTTACTAATTTGCATGTTAATAAGCAACCAATTAATGGTGAATATGTTCCCCATACTAAAGTGTTACCATGTTTTTTACTGGTGCATAAAATGAACCGTGCATGAACATCACCTTGTTCAAACAACAAAACCAACACAGTGCATAAACTCACAACAAATTACACACCTGCAAACCAGTCAGCTGTTGCCGTATCCGTATTACGCCGATAGGGAGAAGTTTGTATTTACACGATGAGTCGGGTGTGTTTTGACCTGAAGCCGACTCACCAAACCCCTAGGGTTCGATCGAACCCAGGTTAAGAACCACTGCATTAGGGCGTCAGCGGAAGAAAAAAAATCCATAGATTAGCTGCACTGTTTTAGAGGCCGCAGGGTTCAAAGCGTGGGAATTAAACAGCGGCTTATAGTGCAGAAAATACGGTAGGTACAGTCTATGTCAGTGTTGTCAAACAAGGCAAGATATTGCAGTGATTACCCGACTCTCAAGTTCTCTTAGGTACATCAGTGTCATTCACCAAGGATTTTCCAACCCATCTATTCATCTAAGATCTCACCCTTTGTCTCTCGTGCAGCTTTGCGACACTTTCATGTGCAGGTGTGCCCATTGATCCTCGGTGGCAGGTGGACTCGGAGCTGCATGGCCAGACACTGAGCTGTGCAGCACACTCGCATCGGCAGACAGCAGACAGGCCGAAAATTGATTCCCGGGAGCTGTGACCGATGTAAGGTCAATGCTCGCAGTTTGTCTCCGAAATAATTGTGAGTGAAAAATGGTCTCTTGCAGAGGTGTTTTTCGTACTTAAACAGATTGAAGATTAAGGAGATGCAGAAAACACACAGTTGGGGAAGAAAAAAAAAAGCAAAAGGTGTGATCCTAGAAACAGATTCACAGTTTCTCCACCATCACACCAAATGAAATCAGACAGGTGTCATGACAGGATGACGTTGTTTTTAAGTCTGTTGCATTTCTGCTTCCAACACTGTCAACATCTTGTCTGACAAACGATCTGACAAAAGTGGGATTTTGGACCTTTCCGTGTCATTCCTTCGATGTTACTGATCAAATACAGAGAAAAATATGGCGCTTTAATTAGAATGAATATCACACAAATATTTTGGGGTTGTATAAGAAAATATTTACAGTCTATGCCTAAATAGGAGGTCTAGTAGTGTTAGAATAATTGTTTCTAAATTGTCACATAAACTTTGTTTTACATTGAGTGCCCGGTGAGAAGCAAAAGCTGTCTTTGAACCTACCAAGAAGAAGGCTTGTTTCTGTTTCTTTCATGTATTGTAATCAACAGAAAGATATTGTCTGACCCAAGAACTACAAAAGCGAAGAGGAAGCAGCAGAGGTGTGGACTCGAGTCACATGACTTGGACTCGAGTCAGACTCGAGTCATGAATTTGATGACTTTAGACTCGACTTGACAAAATGTAAAAAGACTTGCAACTCGACTTAGACTTTAACATCAATGACTTGTGACTTCACTTGGACTTGAGCCTTTTGAATTGACATGACTTGCTACTTTCCCCAAAACCCAAAGATGAAAAAGTTATTCGGGAGCACTCCGTATTTTTCATTGTGTACTTGTCTATTAGCGTTGCGTGTGTCAGCTGGTGTGCTCTCAGTACAACAGCCAATCAAATTAGATCTACTTTGTTTTCATCACACAGCATTCATCCAATCAAATTGCAGGACAACCAACGAAGAAGACATGTCCAAACCACACGCCAGTGAACAAAAAATGATACCTAAAATAATTTTGTTTGGGTATAAAAATTACGAGGTGGTCAACAGAAAACGGTTTGCAGTATGCAACACATGCGGTTCGAAAATTACTGATGGAGAGGCAACAACGTACTTCCAACTTCGTCCGGCATTTGAAGTTGCACAAAGAACGGTAAGTTTTGAATGTAAGATAACGTTTATTGGCTAAGTAACGTGACTTTTATTTGCTGTGTAGTTAAATCAGTGAGGCTGTAAACTCACTGCTAACGTTATAACGTTATTGCAAACACGGGAATCTGTTGCAGTTCACTACCTTATTCATACTTTTTGTTCAGTGATTTTTTTTAAGCAGGGTTACGTTAGTCAATATATCACACGTAACGTTAGACGGCGGTCAGCAGCACCGCGTATTTTAGCCACCTAAAAAAAGACAAAAATAGCAAAATAAAGGTCAGTTAAAATGTATACTATATTATGAATATGTGTACCGTTTTAGCTAGCTTTCTGACATACTGTTGGTTGTTTACCTCAGTGGTCCCCAACCACCGGGCCGCGGCCCGGTACTGGTCCGTGGATCGATTGGTATCGGGCCGCACAAGAAATAATTTTTTTTTATTTCTTTTTTTAATTAAATCAACATAAAAAACACAAGATACACTTACAAGTAGTGCACCAACCCAAAACAACTCTCTCCCCCCTTTTGTTCTGGGCATTGAACATGTAGACTCTTCCTTCACTGTTCCGAGTGGCCATGAGAGTCTTGGCAGTGCCTGCCTCCAGGGCTCCAGTGGAGCGAGTTTTCAGCCATGGTGGCATCATACTACGCCCCCATCGTGCACAAATGACTGACAGATTCTTGGCTAATTTGGTCTTTTGCAAATGCAATGCAGCATAGGGCCCTGACATATAAAAAGTACAACTTTTTTGATATGTTCACGTATATGTCATGTTTTTTCAATGTTAACACTTTTGTACAAATAAGTACATTTGCACTTTATTTTTCAATGTGTTTGTTCTGTAAAGGAATGAGTTCATGTTTAAAATGACTGGTTAATAGTGCTATTATAAAGTGCAATGTCAGCACAATTTTCTTTCCTGCAATTTAAAATGCACTTGTTTTAATAAATAAATACAGCGTTTGAAAAGCATACACAATCTGTGTTAATATATTAGTCTGTGGTTAAAAGGACTTGAAAGGACTCGAAACTCAAAATGCAGGACTTAGGACTTGACTTGAGACTTTCCAGTCTTGACTTTGGACTTGACTCGGGGCTTGCCTGTCTTGACTCGGGACTTGACACGGACTTGAGGGCAAAGACTTGAGACTTACTTGTGACTTGCAAAACAATGACTTGGTCCCACCTCTGGGAGGCAGGACAAGACTCCCCTCCAGGCACCGCTTTTTGAACTCTTTTACGAACCTCTTTCTTGAACTCTTTTACGACCCTTTCTGTGAACTGTTAAAGGGGAACATTATCACAATTTCAGAAGGGTTAAAACCGTTAAAAATCAGTTCCCATTGGCTTATTTTATTTTTAAAAAAAAAATTCAAAATTTTACCCATCACGCAATATCCTTCAGAAAAGCTTCAAAGTGCCTGATTTTAACCATCGTTATATACACCCGTCCATTTTCCTGTGACGTCACACAGTGATGCCAATACAAACAAACATGGCGCATAGAACAGCAAGCTATAGCGACATTAGCTCGGATTCAGACTCGGATTTCAGCGGCTTAAGCGATTCAACAGATTACGCATGTATTGAAACGGATGGTTGTAGTGTGGAGGCAGGTAGCGAAAACGAAATTGAAGAAGAAACTGAAGCTATTGAGCCATATCGGTTTGAACCGTATGCAAGCGAAACCGACGAAAACGACACGACAGCCAGCGACACGGGAGAAAGCGAGGACGAATTCGGCGATCGCCTTCTAACCAACGATTGGTATGTGTTTGTTAAAGGAAACTAACAACTATGAACTAGGTTTACAGCATATGAAATACATTTGGCAACAACATGCACTTTGAGAGTGCAGACAGCCCAGTTTTCATCAATTAATATATTCTGTAGACATACCCTCATCCGCTCTCTTTTCCTGGGGGTCTGGCGGCAGATTTCTTTGACTTTATCGTTGGAAGTGCATCTGCTTTGAGTGTCGCAGGATATCCACACATTCTTGCCATCTCTGTCGTAGCATAGCTTTCGTCGGTAAAGTGTGCGGAACAAACGTCCAATTTCTTGCCACTTTCGCATCTTTGGGCCACTGGTGCAACTTGAATCCGTCCCTGTTCGTGTTGTTACACCCTCCGACAACACACCGACGAGGCATGATGTCTCCAAGGTACGGAAAACAGTCGAAAAAACGGAAAATAACAGAACTGATTTGACTCGGTGTTTGTAATGTGTTTGAGAGCGAATAATAGAAAGGCGTTTAATTCGCCAAAATTCGCCCATTTAGAGTTCGGAAATCGGTTAAAAAAATATATGGTCTTTTTTCTGCAACATCAAGGTATATATTGACGCTTACATAGGTCTGGTGATATTGTTCCCCTTTAACAACCTTTTCTTTTGAACTGTTCTGTAACCAAAGGCAACGCTGTTTACGACCCACATCCCTTTGGAAGCAGCTATTGCCACGTGGTCAGGGGGAGTCCAAATAAAGGAGGGGGCATACAATCTTTCACTAGAGCGTGCTGAGACACTGTGCAAGGGTACAGTGTCCATGCGTCTCTCCTCAAATTGAGCCAAATTGAATTATGTCCCTGTTTACCAAGAAGAAGGCTTGTTTCTGTTTCTTTCATGTATTGTAATCAACAGAAAGATATTGTCTGACCCAAGAACTACAAAAGCGAAGAGGAAGCAGGACCAGACTCCCCTCCAGGCACCGCTTTTTGAACTCTTTTACGAACCTCTTTCTTGAACTCTTTTACGACCCTTTCTGTGAACTGTTAACGACCTTTTCTTTTGAACTGTTCTGTAACCAAAGGCAACGCTGTTTACGACCCACATCCCTTTGGAAGCAGCTGTTGCCACGTGGTCAGGGAGAGTCCAAATAAAGGAGGGGGCATACAATCTTTCACTAGAGCGTGCTGAGACACTGTGCAAGGGTACAGTGTCCATGCGTCTCTCCTCAAATTGAGCCCAATTGAATTATGTCCCTGTTTACCAAGAAGAAGGCTTGTTTCTGTTTCTTTCATGTATTGTAATCAACAGAAATATATTGTCTGACCCAAGAACTACAAAAGCGAAGAGGAAGCAGGACCAGACTCCCCTCCAGGCACCGCTTTTTGAACTATTTTACGAACCTCTTTCTTGAACTCTTTTACGACCCTTTCTGTGAACTGTTAACTACCTTTTCTTTTGAACTGTTCTGTAACTAAAGGCAACGCTGTTTACGACCCACATCCCTT
The DNA here is from genome assembly GCF_033978685.3 of Nerophis lumbriciformis. Lineage (NCBI taxonomy): Eukaryota > Metazoa > Chordata > Actinopteri > Syngnathiformes > Syngnathidae > Nerophis > Nerophis lumbriciformis. The sequence continues at coordinate 14,959,157 of NC_084578.2, forward strand.
TGGAAGCAGCTGTTGCCACGTGGTCAGGGAGAGTCCAAATAAAGGAGGGGGCGTACAATCTTTCGCCAGAGCGTGCTGAGACACTGTGCAAGGGTACAGTGTCCATGCGTCTCTACTCAAATTGAGCCTAATTGAATTCTGTCCCTGTTTAATTCTTTGCTTCTTGTCTTGTATAATAGATGTCATCAGTGTTTAAACCTGACAAGTAGTATGAACAAAATAACATATTTAATGTGAATTTCCATGTGACTCTAGAAGTAGTTACTATGACAGCACGATTTTGAGAAAAAGGAAGAAGATTCATAGGGTTCCATACCTGACACATGAAACGTGGCAAATTGGGGAGGTTCACTATCCACTTTAGCTGCCAGATGGCAGTAGAGTGTTGATTATCTTGAAACATGGTTCGTGGCAATTCAAACTTTGGACACAGTGTCAGTTGTTGTAATAAATGCTGCTTTCCATCGTTTTCAGCAGACTACATTGAAAAATCCTACTTACCCGAGATCCTTTCAGGAATGGGGCCAAATTAATAATTTCCCTACTGTGATTGCGACTTTTCTCTCCAAAATTGCGATAGTGATTTGATTTGCGATTTTTATATTTTTTTACCTAAAAATGCATAAAACTGCCAAAAAAACGAGTTGTAGCGGTGTAGCGTGCAAGGACGGGTGTGTAGGAAGAAGTGTCAAAAAATGGAACTAACTGTTTTAATGACATTCAGACTTTACTTAAATCAATAACGGAGCAGCATCTCCTCATCCGGAAACAAAAACAACACCGGAAATGTGTCCTGTGAAAAAAACGTCTGACAGGAACTCTCTAATAACTAAAGTTCCTTGGGTGAATAATGTAAACTCACTACACCGGTATGTTTTAGCGCTTTCATGGCGAGTTTACTGACAGATATAAGTAAGAACTTTTCACTACTTTATATTAGAAATGGCAACAGCGGAGGATGAATGTCCCATAACAAAAAGATAGAGAAAAAGAAGAAGCTTATCGACTACGGTGTCGGCACAGACTACAAAGGCGGATGCGCGCAAATTTTCAGGATTTATGCAGATCCAAAATATAGATCAGCAGGTACCAGAAGGTAAGAAAAGTTGCCTTTGCATAATATACTGCGAAACAAAACGTCAGATAATATGTCTTACCTTATACACACACCATACTAATACTCATATGTTGAAGCACATCAAGCAGTGCGGCTTCGTAGCTTACCAAAGTTGCACTAAAACATTTTGATCGATTTTTGGGCGCCGTGTGTAATGTTCTGTATTTTCAAAGGAACATTGTAGAGTTTGCCCTCTAGTGTGTTCTTCGGACCACTACACACTAGCCAGGAGAGTCAGGAATTGCAGGGTGTAACACTGTTTTATTTTCATTCCATAGCAAGTGTCTTTGTCTGCGTCTGTGTCTCTCAGCAGTACCTCCAACTACCACCACTTCTCTCCTTCCAGCTGCTGCTAATAAAGGGCGACAGGTGATTAGATAACAAGGCCCACCTGGGCCATCTACGTGTGCCGTTCATGGCACACCCCGTTCCGCGGCAGGCCCGCAGGCCACGCCCCCCTCCACAAACATATTAAATGTTGGTGTTGTTTACTTGAGTCATATTGCCATCATAGTGCAGTCTACACGTTTTGCTTATGTTTGACCGCCATTGACTGGTCACACTTATCATTACACCATGTACCAAATAAAATTGCTTCGAGGTCGGTAAGCAAAACTAGAATCATTCCCTACATTAGGCACACCGGGTTGTAAGTCGCACTGTCGAGTTTTGAGAAAAAAAAGGATTTTAAGTGCGCCTTATAGTCCGGAAAATACTGTATGTCATTGTGAGTTTGTGATGCCCTTTGAGACACTCGTGATTAAGGGTTTTATATATATATATATATATATATATATATATATATATATATATATATATATATATATATATATATATATATATATATATATATATATATATATATATATATATATATATATATTTATTTATTTATTTATTTATTTATATATATATATATATATATATATATATATATATATATATATATATATATATATATATATATATATATATATATATATATTTTTTTTTTTTTTTTTTTTTTTTTTTTTTATGAAATGTATTTGATTGCATCATTTTGTGAGACATTTTGACCAAGAATTGTAGGTTTTGACTAGAGATTTGAAATGTAATATCGGAAATTATCGGTATCGGTTCGTAAATTATCGGTATCGGTTTCAAAAAGTAAAATGTATGACTTTTTTAAAACGCCGCTGTACGTAGTGGTAGGGGGGAGTACGGAGCGCCAATAAACCTTAAAGTCACTGCCTTTGCGTGCCGGCCCAATCACATAATACCTACGGCTTTTCACACACACAAGTGAATGCAAATCATACTTGGTCAACAGCCATACAGGTCACGGTGAGGGTGGCCGTATAAACAACTTTAACACTGTTACAAATATACACCACACTGTGAACACACACCAAACAAGAGTGACAAACACATTTCGGGAGAACATCTGCACCGTAACACAACAAAAACACAACAGAACAAATACCCAGAACCCCTTGCAGCACTAACTACAATATACACCCCCCGCTATCCTCTACCCCCCCACCTCAACCTCCTCATGCTCTCTCAGGGAGAGCATGTCCCAAATTCCAAGCTGCTGTTTTGAGGCATGTTAAAAAAAATAATGCACTTTGTGACTTCAATAATAAATATGGCAGTGCCATGTTGGCATTTTTTTTCCATAACTTTAGTTGATTTATTTTGGAAAACCTTGTTACATTGTTTAATGCATCCAGCGGGGCATCACAACAAAATTCTGCATAATAATGTGTTAATTCCACGACTGTATATATCGGTTGATATTGGAATCGGTAATTAAGAGTTGGATGATATCGGAATATCGGATATCGGCAAAAAAGCCATTATCGGACATCTCTAGTTTTGACAGTTTAAATTTGGCATACATGTGGGTATATTTTTTTCCAGTGTTTGTGTCTTATTTGCCTGTGTGTACAGTTTTGACACGACGAGCCGAGTTTTGCACGTGTTTCAGCAACGGGCAAAAAAACTGTATTAGACTGTCCAGTGGGGACCATATAAATTGAGATTATGTAGGAAGGTTCTAGTAAAAGTCTCTATCCCCAAGTAAAAGCATAAAACATGGCTTCCGTTTACCTGTGACCCTAACGAGGACAAGCTGAAAAGACATTGAATGGATAGTTGTTAGACCTTACAGTACCTTTGTAGCCGACACATTATACTTTATATTATAATAGCCTCTAATTCAACAGCGTCAAAGATGCTTTGCTTGTAATTTATGGTAGGACGACAGTATCATTAAAAGCCTGCAGCTAACATCTAGACACTGAAAAGGTCATTAGGATAAAAGCAGTGGCGATCGCTGCAAGACTGCAAGGGAAACTCAGCTTCCCCTAAAATGTCAAAAAATAAATGGTCAAATATGTACTTTGGTGTTTACATTTTATTGACTAAATATGCGCTGGAATGCGTCCAACGTTCGTTCGGAATCAGCTACTTACCATAGGTCACTGACACGACCTTCTCATTCAATGTGGTAGTGCATTAAACAGTGTTGAAGCCGAGCCTCCATTGACTTCAATGGGGGAGCATAGAGTGGATTGTTCCAATGCAGCCAAACTACGAATTTACATACAAACGGACACATTTCATGACGTTGGCTGAAAATGAGCTCTCTTTGAAAGACGAGCAGCTGTCGCTGGATAGAGGTCACTGCACTATTCCAGCATCAAACTTAATTTATTGGAACTGTTGGAACCCGTTTTAGTCAATTTCTCGAGAATTGGCTGACTCAAGTCGACAAAAGCAAAACGAACTTTGATTATGTTATCATACAAAACCCAAAACCAGTGAAGTTGGCAAATCCTTTTCAACTTATATTCAATTGAATAGACTGCAAAGACAAGATATTTAATGTTCAAACTGAGAAACTTGTTTTTTTTTGCAAATAATCATTAACTTAGAATTTAATGGCAGCAACACATTGCAAAAAAGTTGGCACAGGGGCATTTTTATCACTGTGTTACATGGCCTTTCCTTTTAACAACACTCAGTAAACATTTGGGAACTTAGGAGACCAATTTTTGAAACTTGTCAGGTGAAATTCTTTCTCATTCTTGCTTGATGTACAGCTTAAGTTGTTCAACAGTCCGGGGGTCTCCGTTGTGGTATTTTAGGCTTCATAATGCGCCACACTTTTTCAATGGGAGACAGGTCTGGACTACAGGCAGACCAGTCTAGTACCCACACTCTTTTACTACGAAGCCACGCTGTTGTAACACGTGGCTTGGCATTGTCTTGCTGAAATAAGCAGGGGCGTCCATGATAACGTTGCTTGGATGGCAAAATATGTTGCTCCAAAACCTGTATGTACCTTTCAGCATTAATGGTGCCTTCACAGATGTGTAAGTTACCCATGCCTTGGGCACCAATACACCCCCATACCATCACAGATGCTGGCTTTTGAATTTTGCGCCTACAACAATTCGGATGGTTTTTTTCCTCTTTGTTCCGGAAGACACGACGTCCACAGGTTCCAAAAACAATTTGAAATGTGGACTCGTCAGAACACAGAACACTTTTACACTTTGCATCAGTCCATCTTAGATGAGCTCGGGTCCAGCGAAGCCGGCAGTGTTTCTGGGTGTTGTTGATAAATGGCTTTCGCTTTGCATAGTAGAGTTTTAATTTGCATTTACAGATGTAGCGACAAACTGTAGTTCCTGACAGTGGTTCCTGAGCCCATGTGGTGATATCCTTTACACACTGATGTCGGTTATTGATGGAGTATCACCTGAGGGATCAATGGTCCGTAATACCACCGCTTACGTGCAGTGATTTCTCCAGATTCTCTGAACCTTTTGATGATATTACAGACCGTAGATGGTGAAATCCCTAAATTCCTTGCAATAGCTCGTTGAGAAATGTTGTTCTTAAACTATTCGACAATTTGCTCACGCATTTGTTCACAAAGTGGTGACCCTCGCCCCTTTCTTGTTTGTGAATGACTGAGCATTCCATGGAAGCTGCTTTTATTCCCACATTTAGTATTTTAATTAACATTGACCATAGCATTAACTACTGTGTTGATTCAAGAGTGATGTATTTTTCCAAGACATTGGTCTTAAAGTGTTTTTTAAATGTGTGAATGGAACTGGAACATTTGAAGGAATCATCCAAGCTGTTCCACAGTTGAACCCCCCTGACAGAAACACATCTACTTTTTAAGCTCGTTCTTATCTTAGCTTTCTGGAAGACAGCTGAACCTCTGAGGTCATAGGGATTCTCTCTGGGTTTGAACCTCTCCTGTAGACACCGAGGCAGCATGTGGTTATGAGCTTTGTACGTCACAATAGCCGTGTTGAGGTCAACAAGATCGTGCAGTTTTAATGTTTTTAATTTAATAAACAGAGCATTGTTATGGTCAGGATAATCTGCATAATTTACAATTCTAATCGCTTTCTTTTGAAGTAAGAATATAGAGTTGATGTTTGTTTTGTAATTGTTACCCCAGATTTCAACACAATAATTAAGATAAGGGAGTACGAAAGTATTATATAACATGTTAAGAGCCTTTTTGATTTACAGAGTTTTTGATTTTATGTAACAAACAATATTTTTTATATTATTTTAATCATTAATTAGAATTTAATGGCAGCAACACATTGCAAAACAGTTGGTACAGGGGCATTTTTACCACTGTGTTACATTGCCTTTCCTTTTAACAACACTCAGTAAACGTTTGGGAACTGAGGAGACCAATTTTTTAAGTTTTCAGGTAGAATTAGTTCCCATTCTTGCTTGATGTACAGCTTAAGTTGTTCAACAGTCCGGGGGTCTCCGTTGTGGTATTTTAGGCTTCATAATGCGCCATACATTTTCAATGGGAGACAGGTCTGGAGTACAGGCAGGCCAGTCTAGTACCTGCACTCTTTTACTATGAAGCCACGCTGTTGTAACACGTGGCTTGGCATTGTCTTGCTGAAATAAGCAGGGGCGTCCTTGATAACGTTGCTTGGATGGCAACATATGTTGCTCCAAAACCTGTATGTACCTTTCACACCTTCACAGATGTGTAAGTTACCCATGTCTTGGGCACTGATACACCCCCATACCATCACAGATGCTGGCTTTTCAACTTTGCGCCTAGAACAATCCGCATGGACCGAGTAAGTTTTAGAAGAAAACAATATTCTTCCGTATATTAGCCGCACCGGACTATAAGCCGCAAATATATTTACACAGTTATTTACACAAAAAGATTTTGTGATTTGTTTATTTACAAACCTTAATTGTTTCCAAACGGTGCCTGTAACATGGCAGTAAAACGGCTGATCCAACAAAACAGAAGTTATCATCATGGACCCACTCGCTGTGGAAGGTAGCTCTCCAATCAGCTAAACAAGTAAGTATATTTATGTACAGTTTCCACTTTAATTTATCATCTATATAGATTCCCAAAAATGTTGTTGAATACACCCTTTCTATCTCCATATCATCAATTCTTATATGACACTGTATGTTATTTTTCTTATTTCCAAAAATTATATATTTTGTTTTATTTAGGTTGATTGACAGTTTATTGACATCAAACCATTGCTTTAGTATGTGGAGTTCACTCTCTACAGTCTCTAAGAGTTGACCAAGGTCTTGCCCAGAACAGTACAGACTTGTATCGTCAGCAAAGAGAATACAATTGAGTTTTTTAAAGATTTTGCAGATATCATTAATATACAATAAAAACAATTTTGGTCCCAGTACAGAACCTTGGGGTACTCCATGTGTTATAATCGTTTTTATCTGAATCTACATTGTTCATATGCACATACTGTTCTCTGCCACCAAGATAACTTGTCAACCAATCATGAGCAAGACCTCTAAAACCATACCTCTGCATTTTTACACCCAATCATGGCACCCACCTGTTCCCAATTAGCCTGTTCACCTGTGGGACATTCCAAATAAGTGTTTGATGAGCATTCCTCAACTTTCTCAGTCTTTTTGCCACTTGTGCCAGCTTTTTTTTAAACATGTTGCCGGCATCAAATTCCAAATGAGCTAATATTTGCAAAAAATAATCAATTTTTTTTTTAATAATCATTCATTTAGAATTTAATGGCAGCAACACATTGCAAAAAAGTTGGCACGGGGGCATTTTTACCACTGTGTTGCATGGCTTTTCCTTTTAATAACACTCAGTAAACGTTTGGGAAGTGAGGACACCAATTTTTTAAGCTTTTCAGGTGGAATTATTTCCCATTCTTGCTTGATGTACAGCTTAAGTTGTTCAACAGTCCGGGGGTCTCCGTTTCGGTATTTTAGGCTTCATAATGCGCCACACATTTTCAATGGGAGACAGGTCTGGACTACAGGCAGGCCAGTCCAGTTCCCGCACTCTTTTACTACGAAGCCACACTGTTGTAACACGTGGCTTGGCATTGTCTTGCTGAAATAAGCAGGGGCGTCCATGATAACGTTGCTTGGATGGCAACATATGTTGCTCCAAAACCTGTATGTACCTTTCAGCATTAATGGTGACTTCACAGATGTGTAAGTTACCCATGCCTTGGGCACTAATACACCCCCATACCATCACAGATGCTGGCTTTTGAATTTTGCGCCTACAACAATCCGGATGGTTCTTTTCCTCTTTGTTCCGGAGGACACGACGTCCACAGTTTCCAAAAACAATTGGAAATGTGGACTCGTCAGAACACAGAACACTTTTACACTTTGCATCAGTCTATCTTAGATGAGCTCAGGCCCAGCGAAGCCGGCAATGTTTCTGGGTGTTGTTGATAAATGTCTTTCGCTTTGCATAGTAGTTATAATTTGCATTTACAGATGTAGCGACAAACTGTAGTTACTGACAGTGGTTTTCTGAAGTGTTCCTGAGCCCATGTGGTGATATCCTTTACACACTGATGTCGCTTTTTGATGCAGTACTGCCTGAGGGATCGAAGGTCCGTAATATCACCGCTTACGAGCAGTGATTTTTCCAGATTCACGGAACCTTTTGATGATATTACGGACCGTAGATGGTGAAATCCCTAAATTCCTTGCAATAGCTCGTTGAGAAATGTTGTTCTTAAACTGTTTGACGATTTGCTCACGTATTTGTTCACAAAGTGGTGACCCTCGCCCCATCTTTGTTTGTGAATGACTGAGCATTTCACGGAAGCTGCTTTTATACCCAATCATGGCACCCACCTGTTCCCAATTGGCCTGTTCACCTGTGGGACGTTCCAAATAAGTGTTTGATGAGCATTCCTCAACTTTCTCAGTCTTTTTTGCCACTTGTGCCAGCTTTTTTGAAACATCAAATTCGGCATCAAATTCCAAATGAGCTAATATTTGCAAAAACTAGTCAAGTTTACCAGTTTGAACGTTAAGTATCTTGTCTTTGCAGTCTATTCAATTGAATATAAGTTGAAAAGGATTTGCAAATCATTGTATTCTGTTTTTATTTACGATTTACACAACATGCCAACTTCACTGGTTTCGGGGTTTGTAATTGCATTGGCCTAGAATCCTGTCCTCACATGTTCTTACTGACGCACTGCAGGAATCGCGGTGTTTGATTAAAGGGGAGCGAGACAAAAAGCTTCTTTAATACGGAACACTTCCCCTTGATCGTCCTTATCCACGGAAGACATATTCAGATGCAGAATTAATCTCTGTACACAGATTACCGTGACATGTTGTGACAGCACTCTTGACAACTGAAAGCTTGGTTGAGGTTATCTGGTAAAGCCACGACATCAAGAACACCAATACATCAAGGCGTGTTTACCAAGTGATGAAAAAGGCGGATTGCTTAAAGGGCGCCCACATCAGAGTCCCTGACGGCAAACACAGCAGACGAATCAAAGGAGGCAAAAAAGTGATGGACATGGTGATATGACGGTTGCTTCCGTGTGTAAATTGAAATGTACGTAAATGTGAGCACAGAGCAAAATTCAGATACATGTGTTCATTTGGAGCCTTGTAACTTGGCACGGCTTCACATGAAGTCGGACTTTTATCAATTTTTTTTTCTCCGTTCGGAACACAAGACTTGCCTGCAAGCTTGAAGAAGGGAGCGGACCCTTTGAACTTAAACACAAACAGGAATGCTGTTTGACCTATGATGGGTATACAATTATGATTGCTGCACTGCAAAAAGTCAGTGTTCAAAAATCAAAAACAAGAAAAAGAAAAAAATTGGGGGTATTTTATTTGAACTAAGCAAAATTATCTGCTAATAGAACAAGAAAATTTGGCTTGTCAAGACTTTCCAAAACAAGTCAAATTAAAGCTGCAAGCAGCGATGGACGGGACCGACTTTGACGGCACATAAAATCCAAACCGAAGCAGTAATTAAAACTCTTTCGTCAACTTTTAATCAGAAGGGTTCAATCTCTCTCCTGTGCTAGTTTGAAGCCGACACGACAAACACGCTCAGAGGAGATAATGTTTGAAAAAAGGTGACCGGTTTTTACAAAACTTTTGTTTTGAAGGGGGAATTGCAAACTTCCTGTTGATTTTTGCTGGGGGTTGTCAATATATTGTCATGATCTGTAGTTTGGATCATGTTTTATGTTATTTTCTGTTCAAAGACTAGATAGTTCCTGGTTGCACTTCCTTGTTTGTTTGTTACCTTGACAACCATTAGTGTCACCTGTTTTACGTCTTGGACTCATGCACCTGTTGCTAATTATGTTCACCTGTCTCTGATTAGTGTTCGGCCGCTCACCTGCTACCCGACCACTAATCAGAGGCATTATTTAAGTTTGCCTTTGACAGTCAGTCGGCCTGGCGTCATTGTTTGCTACATGCAACCTGTCTACGTGAGTTTTGCCTTGTATCTAGTTTATGCTAAGTGTTTGATTCATGCCATGCTATGTAAGTCTTGTTTGTTTCATGCCACAGTTAGTATTGTTTGTCCCTAGTCCATGCTAAGAAGTAGCAATAGCTCCAAGTGCGATCAACACGTTGTGCCTTCGCCTTGTGTTCCATTTTGTTGGTACTACTTTGGTAGTTTGAGAAATAAATCATGTTTTTACCTACACGCCATGTCCGGAGTGGTTTGTCTGCATTCCTGGGAGAACGACCCCGCAGCAAGCTGCGACCCCCCCAACGTGACATATATGAAATGTAGGTCTAAGTGAGACCTACATAGAGGTTTTTGTTTCATGTCTCTTAGACATTCCTACTGGAAGTTACAGGTAGTTTTGTCTGAGTTTTCTTCCTAGGAGCAGTTGTGTCTTTGTTTTCTTCCTAGGGGGCGCTAGAGCGCAATTTTGAGTTTTGGCGTTGGGCTTTTTATTAGATCGCAATTTTTGCTAGTCCTGATGTGTGTGTCCAGTTTGGTGAGTTTTGAAGCATGTTAAGGGGGTCAAATTACAGCTCAAAGAGGCAAAAGTGACTGTTTTTACTACACTTTTGTTTTGAAGGGGGAATTGCCAATTTCCTGTTGATTTTTGCTGAAAGAAGTCAATGTATGAAATCTAGGTCTAAGTCAGACCTACATAGAGGTTTTTGTTTCATGTCTCTATGACATTCCTACCGGAAGTTACAAGCAGTTGTGTCTGTGTTTTTTTCCTAAGGGGCGCTAGAGCGCAATTTTGAGTTTTGGGGTTGTTTTTTTTATTAGATCGTAATTTTCGCCAGTCCTGTTGTGTGTGTCAAATATGGTGAGTTTTGAAGCATGTTAAGAGGGTCAAATTACAGCTCAAAGAGGCGGCAGAATAATAATAATTACAACTCTTTGGTCAACTTTTAATCAGAAGGGTTCAATCTCTCTCCTGTGCTAGTTTGAAGCCAACACGACAAACACGCTCAGAGGAGATAATGTTTGAAAAAAGGTGACCGGTTTTTACAAAACTTTTGTTTTGAAGGGGGAATTGCAAACTTTATGTTGATTTTTGCTGGGGGTTGTCAATAAATGAAATGTAGGTCTAAGTGAGACCTACATAGAGGTTTTTGTTTCATGTCTCTAAGACATTTCTACTGGAAGTTACAGGTAGTTTTGTCTGAGTTTTCTTCCTAGGAGCAGTTGTGTCTTTGTTTTCTTCCTAGGGGGCGCCAGAGCGCAATTTTGAGTTTTGGCGTTGGGTTTTTTATTAGATCGCAATTTTTGCTAGTCCTGATGTGTGTGTCCAGTTTGGTGAGTTTTGAAGCATGTTAAGGGGGTCAAATTACAGCTCAAAGAGGCAAAAGTGACTGTTTTTACTACCCTTTTGTTTTGAAGGGGGAATTGCCAACTTCCTGTTGATTTTTGCTGGGGGTTGTCAATATATGAAATGTAGGTCTAAGTGAGACCTACATAGCGGTTTTTGTTTCATGTCTCTAAGACATTCCTACTGGAAGTTACAGGTAGTTTTGTCTGAGTTTTCTTCTTAGGAGCAGTTGTGTCATTGTTTTCTTCCTAGGGGGCGCTAGAGCGCAATTTTGAGTTTTGGCGTTGGGTTTTTTTATTAGATCGCAATTTTTGCTAGTCCTGATGTGTGTGTCCAGTTTGGTGAGTTTTGAAGCATGTTAAGGGGGTCAAATTACAGCTCAAAGAGGCAAAAGTGACTGTTTTTACTACACTTTTGTTTTGAAGGGGGAATTGCAAACTTTCTGTTGATTTTTGCTGAAAGAAGTCAAAGTATGAAATCTAGGTCTAAGTCAGACCTACATAGAGGTGTTTCATGTCTCTACGACATTCCTACCGGAAGTTACAAGCAGTTGTGTCTGTGTTTTTTCCTAAGGGGCGCTAGAGCGCAATTTTGAGTTTTGGGGTTGTTGTTTTTTATTAGATCATAATTTTTGCCAGTCCTGTTGTGTGTGTCAAATATGGTGAGTTTTGAAGCATGTTAAGGGGGTCAAATTACAGCTCAAAGAGGCGGCAGAATAATAATAATTAAAACTCTTTGGTCAACTTTTAATCAGAAGGGTTCAGTCTCTCTCCTGTGCTAGTTTGAAACCGACACGACAAATGTGCTCAGAGGAGATAATGTTTGAAAAAAGGTGACCGGTTTTTACAAAACTTTTGTTTTGAAGGGGGAATTGCAAACTGTATGTTGATTTTTGCTGGGGCTGGTCAATAAATGAAATGTAGGTCTATGTGAGACCTACATAGAGGTTTTTGTTTCATGTCTCTAAGACATTTCTACTGGAAGTTACAGGTAGTTTTGTCTGAGTTTTCTTCCTAGGAGCAGTTGTGTCTTTGTTTTCTTCCTAGGGGGCGCCAGAGCGCAATTTTGAGTTTTGGCGTTGGGTTTTTTATTAGATCGCAATTTTTGCTAGTCCTGATGTGTGTGTCCAGTTTGGTGAGTTTTGAAGCATGTTAAGGGGGTCAAATTACTGCTCAAAGAGGCAAAAGTGACTGTTTTTACTACACTTTTGTTTTGAAGGGGGAATTGCCAACTTCCTGTTGATTTTTGCTGGGGGTTGTCAGTATATGAAATGTAGGTCTAAGTGAGACCTACATAGCGGTTTTTGTTTCATGTCTCTAAGACATTCCTACTGGAAGTTACAGGTAGTTTTGTCTGAGTTTTCTTCTTAGGAGCAGTTGTGTCATTGTTTTCTTCCTAGGGGGCGCTAGAGCGCAATTTTGAGTTTTGGCGTTGGTTTTTTTTATTAGATCGCAATTTTTGCTAGTCCTGATGTGTGTGTCCAGTTTGGTGAGTTTTGAAGCATGTTAAGGGGGTCAAATTACAGCTCAAAGAGGCAAAAGTGACTGTTTTTACTACACTTTTGTTTTGAAGGGGGAATTGCAAACTTTCTGTTGATTTTTGCTGAAAGAAGTCAAAGTATGAAATCTAGGTCTAAGTCAGACCTACATAGAGGTTTTTGTTTAATGTCTCTACAACATTTCTACCGGAAGTTACAAGCAGTTGTGTCTGTGTTTTTTCCTAAGAGGCGCTAGAGCGCAATTTTGAGTTTTGGGGTTGTTTTTTTTATTAGATCGTAATTTTTGCCAGTCCTGTTGTGTGTGTCAAATATGGTGAGTTTTGAAGCATGTTAAGGGGGTCAAATTACAGCTCAAAGAGGCGGCGGAATAATAATAATAAAACCTTACAATTACAATAGGGTCCTCTGTCCCAAAGGGACATTGCGGTCCCTAATTAGCTAACCTCCATGAACCCCGAAATACCTTAAAATAAGTATATTCTCACTAATAACAAGTGCACTTTTCTTGGTAGAAAAAAAAAATATGAGACCTTTTTGCTCAATATGTTGAAAAATATTCTTGAATTAAGTAAATGCTAGTGCCATTATCTTGACATAATGATATGAAACCAGCAAACTTATACTAAAAACTAATTTATTTTTTCTTAATGGAAACCGCTTGTTACTCTCGGGGTCTACTAGCCGCTCAGGCAAATCATATGGTCTAAAAATGCATTTTTCCATGGATAACATGACATCATCGCGCCAAGTGCGTGCTCTTTCAGTCAATTCGTGCGCATATATACAGCCCGGCCGCCGGCCAAATTTTTTTAATTGTAATTTTGAAGAATTGATCTGAATGTGCATGAACTATTTCTGTTCAAAAGTGTTTGAAATATCACATGTTAAATGTTTAAATATTAACTGTCAGTTTACTGTACTGTGCCAACTGTACTACTATATGAGTACGTATTTTCTCTTGTTTCATTGAAAATAAAACAGCAAAGTCCATCTGGCTGTCATCTCTTTTAATTATGAGACACAATTGTGTCGAAATCATGATTTTTTTTTTCATGCTTGAAATAAGAAATTATTATTTAAAAAAAAAAAGTTTTATACTTGTGAGTGTTGATGACACAGCTTTGCAACACTTGATATTCTAGTTTCAAGCATGTTTTACTCAATATAGGTCATACAATCTCAGCAACAAGCTGTAATATCTTACTGAGATCATTTAGGACCAAAACCCTTAAAACAAGTAAAACACTCTAACATAAAATCTGCTTAGTGAGAAGAATTATCTTATCAGACAGAAAATAAGCAAATATCACCCTTACAGATTTCAGTTTTTGCAGTGTGAGAGATTTGTGATTTTCTGAGGAGATATAATGAACATAGAAATGTAGCAATTACAAACCCCAAAACCAGGGAAATTGGCACGTTGTTTAGATCGTAAATAAAAACAGAATACAATGACTTGCAAATCCTTTTCAACTTATATCCAATTGAATAGACCACAAAGACAAGATACTTAACATTTGGACTGGAAAACGTTGTTATTTTTTGCAAATATTAGCTCATTTGGAATTTGATGCCTGCCACATGTTGCTAAAAAAGCTGGCACGAGTGGCAAAAAAGACTGAGAAAGTCGAGGAATGCTCATCAAGCACTTATTTGGAACATCCTACAGGTGAACAGGCTAATTGGGAACAGGTGGGTGCCATGATTGGGTATAATTGCTCAGTTGTTCACAAACAAGGATGGGGCGAGGGTCACCACTTTGTCAACAAATGCGTGAGCAAGTTGTCAAAAAGTTTAAGAACAAAATTTCTCAACCAGCTATTGCAAGGAATTTAGGGATTTCACCATCTACCATCTGTAATATCATCAAAAAGTTCCGAGAATCTGGAGAAAACATTGCACATAAGCGATGCTGTTACGGACCTTCGAACCCTCAGGCGGTACTGCATCAAAAACCGACATCAGGAACACTTCAGCAAACCATTCTTGGTAACTAAAGTTGGTCGCTACATCTGTAAGTGCAAGTTAAAACTCTACTATGCAAAGCGAAAGCCATTTATCAACAACACCCAGTATTTACGAATTACACAACGTGCCAAAGCTACAAGCGACATGGGGTTAAAAATAGCTAAGTTATGGGAATTACTACTTGTTCAAAAAGTAGAAACGCTACCGTTACGCTACTGGGAAATGTAGTTAAGCTGCGCAGCGAGTGTGGAGAATGTATATAAGTTTAAGAGTTATTTCTTTATTCATAGCCATGTTTGGATCAGCTAGTGCTTTTCCATTGTATATTCTGTATACCAGTTTCTCTTTGTCTACATAGGTCTGTTTAGTGTTTTAGACTTTGAAATGTGAAGAAGATACATCCCCCTCCTTGCCTTATCAGTGTTGGGGAAAGGGGGGCATTCCTTTCTGGGTTCCTTTTAAAGAAGTATTTTTTTTTCCGTTGGGATGTTAGACCACCCCGAGATGACTGTATTGGTCTGGGCTGGTTCTCCTGACGCTTCAGTAAAACGTGATAATATTCCTATTCTGTCTTGATGGTCCTTCTTGCTCAGCATATATGTCATTGAAAGAATTTAGGATTGACCAGTGACTTTACTTCCCTGGGAGGAAAGTCTGGTCAGACGCAACACGAGCCACTGCCCAACACTGCTATTTATGTTTGTATTGGTCAATCAGTTTAGTTTTTTTATTTTGGACAACAGGATTAATCCTCGATTCTTGGACCATATGTTCTTTGAACATTAAGGTCAAATGCCGACTTGTTGGATGAGCAAATCGTTGGTATTCCATGGTGTGTGGGACCATGTAAGTCCGTCACCTGCATCTGGGCTTAGGACTGCCACCGAAACAGTGCGGTCGATATGACATTGCATAATTACCATCTGAATGGGTTTTTTTTGTGCTAATAGCTTGTGTCACTAACTCCTCCTGGCAAAGAAAGTGAAGACTCAGCATCCCATGATGGTGTGTGGCAGCCAGCGTTTTCATGCATTGCCTTAATGCAAGGCTGTTAAATTACAAACTCAGTAGGGCCCGATTTTCAAAACAATAACGCTGGCTGAGCCAGAAATTTCCAGCAGTCAGCAAAGAAAAAGTAAGAACAAATATTACATAAAAACAATCCAACGTAATAATAAAGCCGTTATGTTTTTTTTCTTCCTAAATATGAAACACTTCCTTGTGGTCTACATCAGTGGTTCACCACCTCAGAAAACACTTGGCTCTCCAAGTACCATTATAATGGCCAACGTTAAAATAGCATAGTAGGCCTACGTATTTATTAAAAACAAGGCCGAGGTTTTATTCAACGAGTATGTATAATATGTTTGGCCACCGTAGCATTACACACAGTTTTAACACCGGGTTTAAATATAGGAAAATAAAAATCTCTAATTAGATTAAGTGGTTTACCACCTCAGAAAACACTTGACTCTCCAAGTACCACTATAATGACTGTGGAGGGAGGTGTGGCCAGCGCTACCTGCAGGAGTGGAGGTCACCACCTCTGTCCATGGTGCTGAGGCCACAGGGAAGACCCAGGACACGGAGATGGGTTATACTTGTATAGCGCTTTTCTACCTTAAAAGGTACTCAAAGCGCTTAGACACTATTTCCACATTCACCCATTCACACACACTGATGGCGGGAGCTGCCATGCAAGGCCCTAACCACGATCCATCAGGAGCAAGGGTGAAGTGTCTTGCTCAAGGCCACAACGGATGTGACTAGGTTGGTAGAAGGAGGGGATCGAACCAGGAACCCTCAGGTTGCTGGCACGGCCACTCTCCTGACCGCGCCACGCCGTCCCCACGTTGGAGAGACTATGTCTCCTGGCTGGCCTGGGAACGCCTCGGGATCCCCCAGGAGGAGCTGGAAGAAGTGGCCGGGGAGATGGAAGTCTGGGCTTCTCTACTTAGGCTGCTGCCCCCGCGACCCAAGAAAATGGATGGATGGATGGAAGACGGATGGACGGATGGATGGACAATAAGCCGTGGGTTAGGAAAAAATAAGCTTGCGGTCTAAAAATCCCTCCTGGGCCGCGCTTTGGACACCAGGGGTTTACAGTTTCGTTTAAGAAAAGCGACAAGTGCAACAGGAAGCGTTAAAAGAGTATGAATGATGATTTTATGTTAGGTAAAATTATTAAAGTGCAGCATTAATAGTGACAGCTTGCTGTGCTGATCTCCATATTTACTCCATCTCAGGGCCACCCCTAATCAATAATAAGTAGACATCATAAAAACTATGAAAGTGGGATTAAAGGACCGTTCAG
The DNA here is from genome assembly GCF_033978685.3 of Nerophis lumbriciformis. Lineage (NCBI taxonomy): Eukaryota > Metazoa > Chordata > Actinopteri > Syngnathiformes > Syngnathidae > Nerophis > Nerophis lumbriciformis. The sequence continues at coordinate 14,976,169 of NC_084578.2, forward strand.
AGTCAGAGTGAGTTCAATGCTTAGTTTGTGACAGGTGACAAAATACTAAAAGAACAAAGTCAGCATGTGATGCTGACACTATCCTGGATGACACGGCGCATGAAACGCCAAAAACTTCTTAGTGAAATAATCCTGAACTAATCCCACATTGGCTTTCTACCAAATGCCTAACACAAAACACAAGTTCCCGTCCTCTGTGAATTAACTGACAAACAAATAAACAAAAACGGGGACAAGTTATTCCCCTTGCCTCATCATCTTGTAATGCAATTTGGCGTGAAAGTCGCTAATCTTATAGAACAGAGTTGGACTATCACAAAGTCAATGTAAAGACGGCCTGCGGAATTATTTGTATTTAAGGGTATTGTAGCTGCTGACGGAAGCAACATGTATATTTGATATATAATTTCATAGTTGGTGAAAATAAATAAATAAATATAACGCATAAATATACGTACATATTGTACACATAATGTGATTAAGAAGGTATTTCCTTAGGTTGATTCATGCATATTTATGTTAACTTTATTTTTGTTACAAAACCCAAAAGCAGTGAAGTTGGCACGTTGTGTAAATCGTAAATAAAAACAGAATACAATGATTTGCAAATCCTTTTCAACTTATATTCAATTGAATACTGAGAAACTTTTTTTTTTTTATTTTGCAAATAATCGTTAACTTAGAGTTTAATGGCAGCAACACATTGCAAAAAAGTTGGCACAGGGGCATTTATACCACTGTGTTACATGGCCTTTCCTTTTAACAACACTCAGTAAACATTTGGGAACTGAGGAGACCAATTTTTTCAGCTTTTCAGGTGGAATTCTTTCCCATTCTTGCTTGATGTACAGCTTAAGTTGTTCAACAGTCCGGGGTCTCCGTTGTGGAATTTTAGGCTTCATAATATGCCACACATTTTTAACGGGAGACAGGTATGGACTACAGGCAGGCCAGTCTAGTACCCGCACTCTTTTATTACAAAGCCATGCTGTTGTAACACGTGCAGAATGTGGCTGAAATAAGCAGGGGCGTCCATGAAAAAGACGTTGCTTGGATGGCAACATATGTTGCTCCAAAACCTTTACGTACCTTTCAGCATTAATGGTGCCTTCACAGATGTGAAAGTTACCCATGCTTTGGGCACTAATACACCCCCATACCCTCACAGATGCTGGCTTTTGAACTTTGCGCCTATAACAATCCGGACGGTTCTTTTCCTCTTTGGTCCGGAGGACACGACGTCCACAGTTTCCAAAAAAAATTTGAAATGTGGACTCGTCAGACCACAGAACACTTTTCCACTTTGCATCAGTCCATCTTAGATGAGCTCAGGCCCAGCGAAGCCAGCGGCATTTCTGGGTGTTGTTAATGAATGGCTTTCGCTTTGCATAGTCGAGTTTTAACTTAAACATACAGATGTAGCGATGAACTGTAGATACTGACAGTGGTTTTCTGAAGTGTTCCTGAGCCCATGTGGTGATATCCTTTACGCACCGATGTCGATTTTTGATGCAGTGGCGCTTGAGGGATCGAAGGTCACAGGCATTCAATGTTACGTGCAGTGATTTCTCCAGATTCTCTGAACCTTTTGAGGATCAGTAGACCCATAATAAATTCATAAAAGAACCAAACTTCATGAATGTTTTCTTGTGACCAACAAGTATGTGCTTCAATCACTCTATCACAAAAAAATAAGAGTTATAGAAATTATTGGAAACTCAAGACAGCCATGACATTATGTTCTTTACAAATGTATGTACACTTTTGACCACGACTGTACATATGTATATATATATATATATATATATATATATATATATATATATATATACATACATATATATATATATATATATATATATATATATATATATATATATATATATACATACATATATATATATATATATATATATATATATATATATATATATATATATATATATATATATATATATATATATTACAGATGTCTGATAATATCGGACTGCCGATATTATCAGCCGATAAATGCTTTAAAATGTAATATCGGAAATTATCGGTATCGGCTTCAAAATTATCGGTATCGTTTTCAAAAAGTAAAATGTATGACTTTTTAAAACGCCGCTGTGTACACGGACGTAGGGAGAAGTACAGAGCGCCAATAAACCTTAAAGGCACTGCCTTTGCGTGCCGGCCCAGTCACATAATATCTACGTCTTTTCACACACACAAGTGAATGCAACCCATACTTGGTCAACAGCCATACAGGTCACACTGAGGGTGGCCGTATAAACAACTTTAACACTGTTACAAATATGCGCCACACTGTGAACCCACACCAAACAAGAATGACAAACACATCCGCACCGTAACACAACATAAACACAACAGAACAAATACCCAGAATCCCTTGCAGCACTAACTCTTCCGGGACGCTACACTATACACACCCCGTTACCCCCTACCCCTAAAACCCCGCCCCCCTACCTTGCCCACCTCAACTTCCTCATGCTCTCTCAGGGAGAGCATGTCCCAAATTCCAAGCTGCTGTTTTGAGGCATGTTAAAAAAAAATAATGCACTTTGTGACTTCAATAATAAATATGGCAGTGCCATGTTGGCATTTTTTTCCATAACTTGAGTTGATTTATTTTTAGAAAACCTTGTTACATTATCACAAAAAAATTAGGCATAATAATGTGTTAATTCCACGACTGTATATATCGGTTTTGGTTGATATCAGAATAGGTAATTAAGAGTTGGACAATATCGGAATATTGGATATCAGCAAAAAAGCCACTATCGGACATCTCTAATATATATATATATATATATATATATATACATACATAGTTACTTTACATGCAGTCTGCTTTCGGACGTTGACCACATTTTTTAGTCCAATGCGGTCCCCAAGTCAAAAAGTTTGGACACCCCTGTACTAAGTCGAAGTCATTGCATTTGAAAACGAGATAGACACACACAAACACAGTATCATATCAAAGAGGATCCGGTCAATGGTCTTGAAAGCCCTTCACACCTCTGTCACACCCCATTATTGGTACGACATTGAGCCCTGGAGGAGTCAAAGAGTTGCAGACGAGGTTGATAGACCGTCCACATTAGGTATTCATACACAAGTAGTACACAACTTCAAATGTTTTCCTGAGAATGTTTGCTATTCAGGTTCAGTGACTAATTCAGGGGGCATAGCTGACACAGTTGTGCATGCAAAAAAAAATGAGACACGGAGAGAAAAAGCCGCTGCTACTTTTGGAACCAAACGGCAGTCAATAGCATTTTCTCATATCTCTCTGCAGTGTGAAGAAAAATAAGGAAATTCACAGTTCCCGGATTTAACCTATTGAAGTGTTCTGAGCACATGACTGAGCTAAGCTGACTGAGCCGAGCTCAAGGCACCTTCTACTTTGGCGACAAGTGCGTATGCATGGTAACGAGCATGACTGCAACTGCACCACTGGATCACTCCCACTTGGCACATCGCACTTAGGGATGGGTATTGTTTACATTATAACCGCCATATGCACATTTTTGTTAAAGGGGACCTATGATAAATGATGTCTTTTCTAACGTATAAATGTTGTTGCAATGTTGGAAAATAAGCAACGCCAAAGTATCATATCATAAGGTTCATGCATTTTGGCATATTGACATCGCTTGCTGAAATAAGCAGGGGCGTCCATGAAAAAGACGTTGCTTGGATGGCAACATATGTTGCTCCAAAACCTTTACGTACCTTTCAGCATTAATGGTGCCTTCACAGATGTGTAAATTTGGTTGGATTGATCGGAGAGTGTGCAGGTGTGCCTAATGTTGTGGCCGGGTGAATCTGTATAGTATTTATGAAGTTTATTTTCGACCGTGTTTTAATTTTTTTTTTTTTTTTTATTTAAACCCACTTGACATCTATTGCAGCTAACCACCCTAGAGAGGGTTCCTTACATCTGACCTCCCTTTTTTTCCCAGCTGGGGTCTTTTGATTCAAACCAAGATGTGGGTTTGTGAACCCCTTTGAGATTAAGGGCTAAACAAATACATTTAGACTTATACACATCCGGCTTGGGAACGCCTCGGGATAACCGGGAAGAGTTGGACGAAGTAGCTGGGGAGAGAAAAGTCTGGGCTTCTCTGCTTAGGCTGCTGCCCCCCAATTTGGGATAAGCGGAAGAAGATGGATGGATGGTTGATTGATTGACCAGTGCACATTTTCAAAAGATAAATTACGATACTTTTGGAGAACGTGGGGTGTGGTTTCATTTGATATCTGGAAACGCCTCCACAAAGGAACATCTTGCGGACTGACTCAAAAAACGGTTTACAAAAGATAAGTTTTGATTGATTGAAACTTTTATTAGTAGATTGCACAGTACAGTACAAGTTTTTCAACTTGTTTAAGTCGGTACCAAAATTATTTCAATACTTTTCGGTACATTTCTAAATAAAGGGGACCACAAAAAAATGGCATTATTGGCTTTTTTTAACAAAAAATCTTAGGGTACATTAAACATATGTTTCTAATTGCAGTTAAGTCCTTAAATAAAATAGTAAACATACTAGACAACTTGTCTTTTAGTAGTAAGTAAACAAACAAAGGCTCCTAATTTAGCTGCTGACATATGCAGTAACATATTGTGTCATTTATCATTCTATTATTTTGTCAACAATATTAAGGACAAGTGGTAGAAAATTAATTATTAATCTACTTGTTCATTTACTGTTAATATCTGCTTACGTTCTCTTTTAATATGGTCTATCTACACTTCTGTTAAAATGTAATAATCACTTATTCTTCTGTTGTTTGATACTTTACATTAGTTTTAGATGATACCACACATTTAGGAATCGATCCGATACCAAGTACGTACAGGATCATATATTGGTCATATTCAAAGTTCTCATGTGTCCAGGGACATATTTCCTGAGTTTATAAACAAAATATACATTCAAAAAAACGAAAGAAGATGTTGTGACTAGAGATGTCCGTTAATGGGCTTTTTTACCGATATCCGATATTCTGATATTGTCCAACTCTTAATTACCAATACCATTGTGTTACGGTGCGGATGTTCTCCCGAAATGTGTTTGTCATTCTTGTTTGGTGTGGGTTCACAGTGTGGCGCATATTTGTAACAGTGTTAAAGTTGTTTATACGGCCACCCTCAGTGTGACCTGTATGGCTGTTGACCAAGTATGACCTTGCATCAATTCGTAATGAGTAAAGCCGGTAGATATCACGTGACTGGGATGGCATGCATGTAAAGGAAGTGCCTTAAGGTTTATTGTCTCTCTGTGCCTCTCCCTACGTCCGTGTACACAGCGGCATTTAAAAACGTCATACATTTTACTTTTAAAAACCGATATCGATAATAACAAAACCCATACCGATAATTTCTGATATTACATTTTAAAGCATTTATCGCCGATAATATCGGCAGCCCGATATTATCGGACATCCCTAGACAAAAAAATATTGACGTAATCATAGTAGCATCGACTAGATACGTGCCTGTACTTGATATCATTACAGTGGATGTCAGGTGTAGATCCACGCATGGCGTTTGTTTACATTTTGACGCCGGTGAGCTACGGTGTGTAGTGAAGCCTGTTTAGCTATCATTTGTCCTGCAGGGATGATACTTGTAAGAAACGTACTTTATTTGTCACCATGGCGACAAGGATTAGTGATTTAGAAGTAGCTAAAACACAGACTTTAGCCGCTAGCTAGCTAGCCATGTCTTAAAGCATCTCTTCCTGAGGGCGTTTCAGTGTTATAACTTCACCTTTATCTTTAGTTTTTAAGCCAAAATGCGTCCGTTCTCTCTTTTCTGTCTATACACTGTGTCTGCTTGTAGGTACTCAGTGATTGTGCGCTACCAAACATGCTCCTCTGCTTGATTCGACGTGACTTTGATGCGGGTGCGGGGGAGTGGGGGTTTGGAGTGGTGGAACGGTACGTTTCATAGGCGGTATAGTACCGAAAATGATTCATTAATATCGCGGTACTACACTAATACCGGTATACCGTACAACCCTGGTGTGTACAAATAAAGAGTTCACAGGTCAATGAAACATACTGAAAGCCAGTCATTCCTTTAACAGCAGGCTTTTCAAACGAGAGATCTGTGTCTCTGCACTTAAGAAATCGGATGGAAAATTGGAAAAGTACTCACAAAGCTGTACAAATTACAAACCCCGTTTCCATATGAGTTGGGAAATTGTGTTAGATGTAAATATAAACGGAATACAATGATTTGCAAATCATTTTCAACCCATATTCAGTTGAATATGCTACAAAGACAACATATTTGATGTTCAAACTGATAAACTTTTTTTTTTTTTGCAAATAATCATTAACTTTAGAATTTGATGCCAGCAACACAAGACAAAGAAGTTGAGAAAGGTGGTAATAAATACTGATAAAGTTGAGGAATGCTCATCAAACACTTATTTGGAACATCCCACAGGTGAACAGGCAAATTGGGAACAGGTGGGTGCCATGATTGGGTATAAAAGTAGATTCCATGAAATGCTCAGTCATTCACAAACAAGGATGGGGCGAGGGTCACCACTTTGTCAACAAATGCGTGAGCAAATTGTTGAACAGTTTAAGAAAAACCTTTCTCAACAAGCTATTGCAAGGAATTTAGGGATTTCACCATCTACGGTCCGTAATATCATCAAAGGGTTCAGAGAATCTGGAGAAATCACTGCACGTAAGCAGCTAAGCCCGTGACCTTCGATCCCTCAGGCTGTACTGCATCAACAACCGACATCAGTGTGTAAAGGATATCACCACATGGGCTCAGGAACACTTCAGAAACCCACTGTCAGTAACTACAGTTGGTCGCTACATCTGTAAGTGCAAGTTAAAACTCTCCTATGCAAAGCGAAAACCGTTTATCAACAACACCCAGAAACGCCGCCGGCTTCGCTGGGCCTGAGCTCACCTAAGATGGACTGATACAAAGTGGAAAAGTGTTCTGTGGATTGTTATAGGTGCAAAGTTGAAAAGCCAGCATATGTGATGGTATGGGGGTGTATTAGTGCCCAAGATGGGTAACTTACACATCTGTGAAGGCGCCATTAATGCTGAAAGGTACATACAGGTTTTGGAGCAACATATGTTGCCATCCAAGCAACGTTACCATGGACGCCCCTGCTTATTTCAGCAAGACAATGCAAAGCCACATGTTACATCAACGTGGCTTCATAGTAAAAGAGTGTGGGTACTAGACTGGCCTGCCTGTAGTCCAGACCTGTCTACCATTGAAAATGTGTGGCGCATTATGAAGCCTAAAATACCACAACGGAGACCCCCAGACTGTTGAACAACTTAAGCTGTACATCAAGCAAGAATGGGAAAGAATTCCACCTGAGAAGCTTAAAAAATGTGTCTCCTCAGTTCCCAAAAGTTTACTGAGTGTTGTTAAAAGGAAAGGCCATGTAACACAGTTGTGAACATGCCCTTTCCCAACTACTTTGGCACGTGTTGCAGCCATGAAATTCTAAGTTAATTATTATTTGCAAAAAAAATAAAGTTTATGAGTTTGAACATCAAATATCTAGTCTTTGTAGTGCATTCAATTGAATATGGGTTGAAAAGGATTTGCAAATCATTGTATTCCGTTTATATTTACATCTAACACAATTTCTCAACTCATATGGAAACGGGGTTTGTAAAATTGAAACTGAATACATATCATAGAAAAACAGAAACAACACCATTTGCTACGACCAATGTGTCCTTGTTCCAAATACCCTTTCTTATTAAAGCCTAATTTAACGCTTTGAAGTTACTCTTTCAACAAACCGCTACCAAGCCTTGATTCTGCTAATAAGAATCACTGGGGCATGTTGGGCTGACAAAAAAAGGCGTCCTCTAGATGCCCCCGGCCCTTCTCTTACGCTTCCATCCACTGACCATCAGAGCCAAAGTCACCCGGGGGTTCAAAAAGCCACAATTCAGTAGCCACTTATGACCTGCACTAGACTCACAGCGATCAACAAGGGGATAGACAGAGCCGCCCGACCATAGCGACTTCATTAACATCGGTACATTAACTGCAAATCCAGGCTGAGAACCCCCCTACCAACCTCCCGGGTCTCTATCCAGACTATCAGGAGAGAGGCCTTCAGCTACAGTTTGCGAGGGTCAATGTGCAATAAAAGCCATCCGTTTTCACGGGCCGCGGCCAAAAGATTGGAGACCTCCCACTCCTCTCTAAGCTATTAACATCCCCCTTTCACAGTCGACAGAAAGACTACTCACTGAGCTCCCATAATCCCTTGTGTTGCCTTCACCTGACCTTGATGTGCCCGTGGATTAATTGGAAGATGTATAAAAGGGATCGTCCGTAGGAAAAACCTCACGCTAAAGACACGGTGTGGATTCCAAATTCACGGCGCATTTTCAGCAATTAAGATATCCACGCCTGGATGAGTTTAGAACCCAGGACCAAGGGCGGAAGCCTCAGCATTGACAGGGGAGCAACCCACCCTCAAGCTGCATGGGCAATCAGACAGTAGAGGTTAGGGAGTTAGTCAATGGAAAGACTGACAGCTCTGATAAGTTACTCTTGTCAGCTCACTAATCAGCTCCCACCGCCTCCACATGTGGGACTAAAGTTGACATTAAAGGGACTTAATGAGTTAGCCCCAAGGTTTACAGTAGCGACATTCTTACTTTTAATTCAAAGGTGATCCATTTTTTTTAACTGTCCGCTATCATTGCTAATATCAACATTAAAATTGCCATGTCCATAGTGGATCTAACATAATAGTGTGAGAGTCCAGTCCATAGTGGATCTAACATAATAGTGTGAGAGTCCAGTCCATAGTGGATCTAACATAATAGTGAGAGTCCAGTCCATAGTGGATCTAACACAATAGTATGAGAGTCCAGTCCATAGTGGATCTAACATAATAGTGAGAGTCCAGTCCATAGTGGATCTAACACAATAGTGAGAGAGTTCAGTCCATAGTGGATCTAACATAATAGTGAGAGCTCAGTCCATAGTGGCTCTAACATAATAGTGTGAGAGTCTAGTCCATAGTGGATCTAACATAATAAAGTGAGAGTCCAGTCCATAGTGGATCTAACATAATAGTGAGAGTCCAGTCCATAGTGGATCTAACATAATAGTGTGAGAGTCCAGTCCATAGTGTATCTAACATAATAGTGAGAATCCAGTCCATAGTGGATCTAACATAATAGTGTGAGAGTCCAGTCCATAGTGGATCTAAAATAATAGTGTGAGAGTCCAGTCCATAGTGGATCTAACATAATAGTGTGAGAGTCAAGTCCGTAGTGGATCTAACATAATAGTGTAAATGTCCAGTCCATAGTGGATCTAACATAATAGTGTGAGAGTCCAGTCCATAGTGGGTGTAACATAATAGTGTGAGAGTCCAGTCCATAGTGGATCTAACATAATAGTGTGAGAGTCCAGTCCATAGTGGATCTAACATAATAGTGTGAGAGTCCAGTCCATAGTGGATCTAACATAATAGTGTGAGATTCCAGACCATAGTGGATCTAACATAATAGTGTGAGAGTCCAGTCCATAGTGGATCTAACATAATAGTGAGAGTCCATTCCATAGTGGATCTAACATAATAGTGTGAGAGTCCAGTCCATAGTGGATCTAAAATAATAGTGTGAGAGTCCAGTCCATAGTAGATCTAACATAATGGTGAGAGTCCTGTACATAGTGGATCTAACATAGTAGTGTGAGAGTCCAGTCCATAGTGGATCTAACATAATAGTGAGAGTCCAGTCCATAGTGGATCTAACTAAATAGTGAGAGTCCAGTCCATAGTGGATCTAACATAGTAGTGTGAGAGTCCAGTCCATAGTGGATCTAACATAACAGTGTGAGGGTCCAGTCCATTGTGGTTCTAACATAATAGTGAGAGTCCAGTCCATAGTGGATCTAACATTATAATGAGAGTCCAGTCCATAGTGGATCTAACATAATAGTGTGATAGTTCAGTCCATAGTGGATCTAACATAATAGTGAGAGTCCAGTCCATAGTAGATCTAACATAATAGTGAGAGTCCTGTCCATAGTGGATCTAACATAATAGTGTGAGAGTCCAGTCCATAGTGGATCTAACATAATAGTGAGAGTCCAGTCCATAGTGGATCTAACATAATAGTGAGAGTCCTGTCCATAGTGGATCCAACATAATAGTGAGAGTTCAGTCCATAGTGGATCTAACATAATAGTGTTAGAGTCCAGTCCATAGTGGATCTAACATAATAGTGAGAGTCCAGTCCATACTGGATCCAACATAACAGTGAGAGTCCAGTCCATAGTGGATCTAACATGATAGTGTGAGAGTCCAGTCCATAGTGGATCTAACATAATAGTGAGTGTTCAGTCCATAGTGGATCTAACATAATAGTGTGAGAGTCCAGTCCATAGTGGATCTAACATAATAGTGAGAGTCCAGTCCATAGTGGATCTAACATTATAATGAGAGTCCAGTCCATAGTGGATCTAACATAATAGTGTGAGAGTCCAGTCCATAGTGGATCTAACATAATAGTGAGAGTCCAGTCCATAGTGGATCTAACATAATTGTGTGAGAGTCTAGTCCATAGTGGATCTAACATAATAGTGAGAGTCCAGTCCATAGTGGATCTAACATAATAGTGTGAGAGTCCAGTCCATAGTGGATCTACCATAATAGTGAGAGTCCAGTCCATAGTGGATCTAACATAATAGTGTGAGAGTCCAGTCCATAGTGGATCTAACATAATAGTGAGAGTCCAGTCCATAGTGGATCTAACATAATAGTGTGAGAGTCCAGTCCATAGTGGATCTAACATAATAGTGAGAGTCCAGTCCATAGTGGATCTAACATAATAGTGTGAGAGTCCAGTACATAGTGGATCTAACATAATAGTGAGAGTCCAGTCCATAGTGGATCTAACATAATAGTGTGAGAGTCCAGTACATAGTGGATCTAACATAATAGTGAGAGTCCAGTCCATAGTGGGGCCAGCAGGAGACCATCCCGAGCGGAGACAGGCCAGCAGCACAGAGATGTCCCCAACCGATGCACAGACGAGTGGTCCACCCTGGGTCCCGACCCTGGACAGCCAGCGCTTCATCCATGCCGTGGTATTTTTTTGGGATTAATCACATGAGTTAACTCGTTAATTTTGACAGCCCTGTTTAGAATACGAACCCAGGTGAAAAAGTGGAATTGCAGCCTGAAAAATAAAGGGTTTTGGCCGATTTAGCTGAAATTCTTGGACCGACTCTAAAATTTCAAAAACAATGGCAGGTGAAACATACCATTTTATGGTATGTTTATGGTATGACAAGTCATGGAAGCAAGTTGCTGTAACTTCAGCGGTCGGAGAGAAATATTGTGTTATAATGTTAACGTACATCTCAGTCTCTTTGCTTCGGGGGTCAAATCTGCTATCACAGCGTGACACACAGGTAAAAAACAAGACTGTGACAGCATTAACGTGAGCCAGCGTGCCTAATTTTAATAGCTTTCTGGCGTAAGTCAGCGAAAATGATCTTCACCCCAGGACCCTCTTGAAGATAAGCGGTAAAAGCTAATAAATAAACTGTATATTGACAGCACAGGTGACAAATTGAAGGCCCGGGGGCTAAATTTGGCCTGCCCTATTATTTTTTTTGTCGGCCGCAACAACCTAGAAATAATGTGCGTCAATAAAATACTAAATATTTCATACTAAATGCATTATTTTTTTCCATTTTGACAGATTAAGTGTATAGATGACATAAAATTGCATACCTTAAACCAGGGGTCCCCCAAACTTTATGACTCGGGGGGGCCGCATTGGGTTCAAAATGTATATATATATATATATATATATATATATATATATATATATATATATATACATATACATATATAATATATATATGTATATATATATATATATATATATATATATATATATATATATATATATATACATACAATACATATATGGATTAGAAAGTACAGTTTAAAAAAATAAAAAAATAATAATAATGAAAATATATATATATATATGTGTGTGTATGTGTATATATATATATATATATATATATATATATATATATATATATATATATATATATATATATATATATATCGCGGGGGCAACAGCCTAAGCAGGGAATCCCAGACTGTCCTCTCCCTAGCCACTTTGTCCAGCTTCTCCCGGGGGATCCCGAGGCGTTCCCAGGCCAGCCGGGAGACATAGTCTTCCCAACGTGTCCTGGGTCTTCCCCGTGGCCTCCTGCCGGGAGACATAGTCTTCCCAACGTGTCCTGGGTCTTCCCCGTGGCCTCCTACCGGTCGGACGTGCCCTAAACACCTCCCTAGGGAGGCGTTCGGGTGGCATCCTGACCAGATGCCCGAACCACCTCATCTGGCTCCTCTCGATGTGGAGGAGCAGCGGCTTTACTTTGAGCTCCCCCCGGATGACAGATCTTCTCACCCAATCTCTAAGGGAGAGCCCCGCCACCCGGCGGAGGAAACTCATTTCGGCCGCCTGTACCCGTGATCTTGTCATAACGGTCATAACCCAAAGCTCATGACCATAGGTGAGGATGGGAACGTAGATCGACCGGTAAATTGAGAGCTTTGCCTTCCGGCTCAGCTCCTTCTTCACCACAACGAATCGATACAGCGTCCGCATTACTGAAGATGCCGCACCGATGCGCCTGTCGATCTCACGATCCACTTTTCCCTCACTCGTGAACAAGACTTCTAGGTACTTGAACTCCTCCACTTGGGGCAGGGTCTCCTTCCCAACCCGGAGATGGCACTCCACCCTTTTCCGGGCGAGAACCATGGACTCGGACTTGGAGGTGCTGATTCTCATCCCAGTCGCTTCACACTCGGCTGCGAACCGATCCAGTGAGAGCTGAAGATCCTGGCCAGATGAAGCCATCAGGACCACATCATCTGCAAAAAGCAGAGACCTAATCCTGCAGCCACCAAACCGGATCCCCTCAACGCCTTGACTGCGCCTACAAATACTGTCCATAAAGATTATGAACAGAATCGGTGACAAAGGGCAGCCTTGGCGGAGTCCAACCCTCACCGGAAACGTGTCCGACTTACTGCCGGCAATGCGGACCAAGCTCTGGCACTGATCATACAGGGAGCGGACCGCCACAATCAGACAGTCCGATACCCCATACTCTCTGAGCACTCCCCACAGGACCTCCCGAGGGACACGGTCGAATGCCTTCTCCAAGTCTACAAAGCACATGTAGACTGGTTGGGCAAACTCCCATGCACCCTCAAGGACCCTGCCGAGAGTATAGAGCTGGTCCACAGTTCCACGACCAGGACGAAAACCACACTGTTCCTCCTGAATCCGAGGTTCGACTATCCGGCATAGCCGCCTCTCCAGTACACCTGAATAGACCTATATACTTATATATATATATATATATATATATATATATATACCGGCATTACAATTTCATAAATTGAGGCATTTGTCTTGCAACCAGTGAAAGGCGTTGTATTTGATGGAGCGAATTGCCCTTCTGTGCGGTCTTACCACAAAGGCAAAGTGGCCCAAAGAACACTTTGTGTGTTTTTGCGCTTCCCAAGGGGTACAAAGGAACACGGCGGAGGGGGGGGGGGAATAAAAGCAATGCTAACAAAATGAAATAGCAATTCAGTGAAGGTCCTTTTGGGAAAATATGAATGTGTTGCAAGGTGGAAACAGCGAGTCCCCCAGCACAGCACTTGGACTTCAAGTTGCACTGTTCACCTTACATTTACACAGTCAAATGGATATGCATTAGTGAAAAGGTGAGTGCTTGTGTGTGTGTGTCGTTGTGCTCAGTGTAAAATACAAGACAAAATACAACCCATGAATAAAATGAGTTTGAAATCAATCTTTTTACTTGAAACAGACTTGTATCCTTTATTTTTTGGGGGAGATGAACATGAATTGTCATATTTAAAAAAAAAAAAAAAAGAAAGGTAAAGAATGCACTATTTGATGTATTCAAGGGCACTTTGCACAGAGTTCAAAGCCATTAATAGGCAATAGAAAAGAGCCACTGCACCCTCTGCAGGGAAGGAGAGGAGCATGCTGGGTTCTGCTATTAAAGCACACAGGAAAAGTCCACTTACAGGATAGCATTTTTTTCTTTTTTCTTTTTCAGATCTTCCATACCTGTATGTGTATGTCTGGACCATCTTTTGTTATCCTCAGTGTATATTTACAGTGCACAATACATTTAATAATGCAACAACGCTGCCTTACATTGAGTTCAGGTTGCAGCACGATGAATTGGGAATAGTTGTGGCTGGCAAAGTCTGATGGGTAACACTTGTGATTAGGGATGTCCGATAATATCGGACTGATAATATGTCCGATAATTATCGGCCGATAAATGCTTTAAAATGTAATATCAGAAATTATCTGTATCGGTTTCAAAAAGTAAAATTTATGACTTTTTAAAACGCCGCTGGACGGAGTGGTACACGGACGATTTTCCTGGGAGACTCCCAAATTTCAGCGCCTCTCTCGAAAATCTCCCGGGGCAACCATTCTCCCGAATTTCTCCTGATTTCCACCCAGACAACAATATTGGAGGCGTGCCTTAAAGGCACTGCCTTTGCGTGCCGGCCCAATCACATAATACCTACGGTTTTTCACACACAAGTGAATGCAAATCCTACTTGGTCAACAGCCATACAGGTCACACTGAGGGTGGCCGTATAAACAACTTTAACACTGTTTACAAATATGCGCCACACTGTGAACCCACACCAAACAAGAATGACAAACACATCCGCACCGTAACACAACATAAACACAACAGAACAAATACCCAGAACCCCTTGCAGCACTAACTCTTCCGGGACGCTACAATATACACCCCCCGCTACCCCCTAGACCCCCCCCCCACCACCTCAACCCCGCCCACCTCAGCCTCCTCATGCTCTCTCAGGGAGAGCATGTCCCAAATTCCAAGCTGCTGTTTTGAGGCATGTTAAAAAAAATAATGCACTTTGTGACTTCAATAATAAATATGGGAGTGCCATGTTGGCATTTTTTTTCCATAACTTGAGTTGATTTATTTTGGAAAATCTTGTTACATTGTTTAATGCATCCAGCGGGGCATCACAACAAAATTAGGCATAATAATGTGTTAATTCCACGACTGTATATATCGGTATCGGTTGATATCGGAATCGGTAATTAACAATATCGGAATATCGGATATCGGCAAAAAAGCCATTATCGGACATCTCTATCATGTTGTATGCATGCATGTTGGAAATAAACACAAACTCAAACTCAAGTCAGAATATGGTGTTTAGAACGCTTAAAACAGTTGCATTAGTTAGGATGATGGTTGTTCAAGTTACCATGTGATAAATAAGTCTATCCTATCCTACTAATATTGCTTGGATTTTAATGACGTCAGGTCCGACTCACGTCCCGCCCAATAAATATTTGCGGTGGTCAAGCTCGTTTTGTTCTCAATGGGTACTAAGTGCCATGTAGGGTTGTACGGTATACCGGTATTAGTATAGTACCGCGATACTAATGAATCATATACGGTACTCGGGGCGGTATAGCTCAGTTGGTTGAGTGGCCGTTTTGTCATTTAACATCAATTTACATTGATGTTCATCCTGAGTGGCTAGGAGACACGGAGAGTAACAAGCGGTAGAAAATAGATTAGAAAGGAAAGATAAAAAAAAAAAAAAATCCATCCATCCATCCATTTTCTACCACTTATTCCCTTCGGGGTTGCGGGGGGCGCTGGAGTCTATCTCAGCTACAATAGGGCGGAAGGTGGCGTATACCCTGGACAAGTCGCCACCTCATCGCAGGGCCTAAATAATAATACAATAAAATGACAAGTAATTACATAAAATTACATAATTACATAAAATAACAAAATGACAAGTAATTACATGACAATAATAATTACAATGATAAATTAATAATAATAAAATAAATTAATAATAAAATAAAATAACAAAATGACAATTACATAAAACTACATAATTACATAAAATAACAAAATGATAAGTAATTACATGACAATAATAATTACAATAATAAATAAATAAATAATAATAAAATAAATAAATAATAAAATAAAATAAAATACCACAATGACAAGTAATTACATAAAATTATATAATTACAAAAAATAACAAAATGACAAGTAATTACAGTAATAAATAAATAAATAATAGTAAAATAAATAAATAATAATGCAATTAAATAAATAAATAATAATAATTACATGACAAGTAAGTAATGCATGACAGGCGAGTCGGTGATCACTAAGTCTGGTCTGAGGTCAGTGACGCGGGGCCTTTGTGGGCCCGTGACCTCCTTGTGGAACATTCCAGGAGCTGTCAAAGAAAATGAAAAAATAAAAACACTTTTTTTTTAAACTTGGGACTTCCCGTGGGCCGGATTTTGGATGCTGGGGGGCCGGATCCGGCCCGTGGGCCGTAGTTTGGGGACCCCTGCACTAAGGAAAAGCGCTATATAAATATAATTCACTTCACTTTAGTATGGGGAACATATTCACTAATAATTAGTAGTATATTAACATGCAAATTAGTAACACATTGGCTCTTAATTAGTCATTAGTAAGTACTTATTAATGCCTTATTCTGCATAACCAGTAAGCCATTAACTAAGAGTCTTCCCTCAATAACCTCAGAATTATTGCTTATTAGTAACTCACCCTAACCCTTATATGTTCCCCTAGTGTCCAAATAACTCTAAATTAAGTATGTCTTACTTAGAATGTGTTCCCCATACTAAAGTGTTACCGTCTGATGTATACAGCAAGTGTGTGGCACAAAATTGTCACTTTTTTGTTTGTATTATTCTCATTTCTATTTTACAGACGGTATTTATTAGTTATTTCTAGGTTATAAATCATCGCATATCAGCTTTATGGTACAAAACCCAAAACCAGTGAAGTTGGAACCTTGTGTAAATCGGACTACAATGATTTGCAAATCCTTTTCTACCTATTTTCAATTGAATAGACTGCAAAGACAAGATACTTAACGTTTGAAGAATCCCACTGTTTATATTAAAAATGCTTCACTGGTGAGAGTATTTGGCGAGCGACGTTTTGTCCTACTAATTTCAGCGATTCTTGAACTCACAATAGTTTGTTTACATGTACAACTTTCTCTGATGCTGCCACAGAGAGACGTGTTTTATGCCACTCCTTTGTCTCATTTTGTCCACCAAACGTTTTATGCTGTGCGTGGATGCACAAAGGTTTGCTTTGTTGATGTTAGTGATTTGTTGGAGTGCTAATCAAGCATATTTGGTCACTGCATGACTGCAAGCTAATCGGTGCTAGCATGCTATTTAGGCTAGCTGTATGTACATATTGCATTGTTATGCCTCGTTTGTTGGTATATTTGAACTGACTTAATTTCCTTTACTTATGTCCTCTGTGTATTTAATTTATATTTGCTATGTAATATTGGCTGCATTTCTGATAGTTGTTTGTGTGTCATGTTGTTCCAGACCATAGCAAACGTTACCCAGCTTGCCAAAGATTGTAATAAATCCATTAGAAGAAGACAGCCTGCCGTTTCCTTTAACTTGGACACACACACATATATACCTTTGGCCATTCTAAGCCAGTAATTTCCAGAACTTATCTCTGTCATGATGTGGAGGTGACGAACCCCAAGATGCAGAGATGACAGGCGGTGTACAAGAAAACATGGTTTTAGTGTTCAAAAAAAGGTGAAAACAAAAAGGCGCACAAGGCGAAGGCACAACTTAACGCAGGAAACAAAAGCTAACACTTAGCCTGAACTATGGACATGAAACAAAAAGTCGCTAACTGTGGCATAAATAAACAAAACTTACTTGGCAAGGCACGAGCAGCATGAACTAAGCATGAAATCATCAGCATGAACTATGGTATCTCCAGAAAACAAGCATGAACAGAGCATTGCATGAAACAGGGAGTCCACAGCATACAACAAACAATACTCCAGCACTGACTGGAGGGCAAGGCAGGTTTAAATAATGCCTCTGATTAGTGCTCGGGCAGCAGGTGAGCGGGCGAACACTAATCAGAGGCAGGTGGAAATAATAAGTAACCATGGTAACTAAAACAAACAAGGGTGCACAAAAAAAGGGAACTATGAAGTCCAAAACTAACAGAACATAATACATGATCCGGGACATGGATCATGACAATCTCATCATCTGAGAAGCCTCCATTTTACTAATGATTTCCAATGTTGCAAAAATGTGTAGAATAAAAATTAAAATACAACATTTCTGTCAACAAAAATTTGCATCAGCCTTTGATAGTAGGCTAATATAGCTAATATAGACAATTACATCACGTGTTGCCTTCATTATAACACTTATGTCAGGCTTTTCATTTTTTGCGGCTTCAGGCAGATTTTTATTTTGTATTTTTGGTCCAATATTTTGGGATGCCGACCCCTGGTCCAGGCAAACACTCCCAGTCCATCCTCCTCAGCACTCTCCTGATGACAAAACAACTTCTGCTCACTTGGAGACTCTACATAACCTTGTTCCTAGTGGGAAATGGGTATTTAGAAAAGTGCAATATGGAGCAAAATAAGCCCGTATAAAACATTTATTTGTAACATTTCTGCTCACTCGGGACCAGGCACGCTCCGTAGGAGTGAAGTACGTCAAACAAAATAGCACCATTCGGAAATATAGGTTCTGCTGATTTACTATGTGCATTTTTATGTGTGATTTCATAGGTGCTGGAGGCTTTTAGTGCAGTCAATGTAAAAAGTTACATGGACTTGTATAGGCGGAGAAGAGTTATTAGGCAGGGGATATTAAAGGGGCTACGGAAGATAACGCAGTTTATTTGTTTGGTTCTAACTCTGTCAGACAGATCAACAACATGGATTGAATACTTTAGCTCAGGGTTGTCCAAAGTGTGGCCCGAATGCCATTCTAAAAATGCTATTAAAATGTTGTTTTTTTTTAAATAAATAAATTTAAAAAAAATAATGTTTTTTTAAATATATATATATATATATATATATATATATATATATATATATATATATATATATATATATATATATATATATATATATATATATATATATGCATATATATATATATATATATATATATATATATATATATATATATATATATATATATATATATATATATATATATATATATAATATTGGACGCTAATAACACAAAGCTGCCATGCAGGTTGTCAATAAATAAAAATCAATGTTTTGAATTATTGACCTTTTGAAGGCTCCTATCACGTCACAGCAAATATAAAACAAACAAAAAACATAAAACATAAAATAATAAAAACTTGAATGTAACGTATGGCTTATTTTTCACACTTTTTTTTTGTAACTGTTAATGCTCAAAAATAAAAACAAATTAAAATCAATGTTACGAATTACTGACCTATTTAATGCTCCAGTTACTTTACAGCAAATATTCAATTTTAGACATTTTTTGGGTGGGGGAAATGTTGCATATTTTGTGTTTTTGCCAAAAAAAAAAAGGGTTTTGGAAAAAAAAAGGGGATAAAACATAAACAATAAATTAAATAACTTTCTAATGACACATGGACCTGACGATGATCTAGAGCAGTGGTTCTCAAATGGGGGTACGCGTACCCCTGGGGGTACTTGAAGGTATGCCAAGGGGTACGTGAGATTTTTTTAAATATTCTAAAAATAGCAACAATTCAAAAATCCTTTATAAATATAAATGAAAACCTATCTTTTTTTCCAAATAGTTCAAGAAAGACCACTACAAATGAGCAATATTTTGCACTGTTATACAATTTAATAAATCAGAAACTGATGACATAGTGCTGTATTTTACTTCTTTATCTCTTTTTTTCAACCAAAAATGCTTTGCTTTGAATAGGGGGTACTTGGATTAAACAAAAATTCACAGGTGGTACATCACTGAAAAAAGGTTGAGTAAAATAAAATAAACAAATAATAAAGGACTTATTTTCAACATTATTATGACTTAGAGGTCCCCGGGAACAAACTTGAGGGGAGTCCCACAGGTTAAAATGAATCAAGAGTATCTATTGTACTGGTTTTGAAAATAGGAAAATATCAAAATGGCCCCAGCATGCTTTGATTGTCAGTGTGCGGCTATCAGTGGAAAAAATCTGAACACCCCTGCTGTTATTTAGTCCATTGCATTTATATAATGGTTATTGTTATGTATGGGAAAATATCCACTGGATACTTAATAAGTGGCCTTCTATCATAAATGGGAAGTGCAGTCTGTCATTTCATGATATACACCTACATTTGTAAAAGTATGTTGACCCACTGGGTGGCGCTCAAGAAATATCAGGCCCTTACTAAGAAAATGCAGAGTTTCATAGTCTACTACAATTTACAACTTATCATTTACATCATCATTTAGATGGGATAATAATGACCAACATTTAAATTCAGTACCGTAGAAGACCTAAGTATCCTATGAAAACAAGGTTTTATTTAACAAGTAAATGTAATATTTTTGCCCGCTGTAACATTACCACTATCACACAAGTTCCGACGCTATTTTTCACTTTTATTACCAATCTTATTATAACAAACGGCAATGGAAAAGGGGTAAGGTTAAATAAGCTCTGCTTTTTCCTACTCCTTTTCGAACATGTTGAAAAGAGTAACTGGAAATTGTGATGTATCATGTTGTAAATGTATGCTGGTTCGAAAATAAATTATATTTTTGCCCGCTGTAACATGACACACAGTTTGAACAGGAACACTGTGTTTGAATATAGGAAAATATACCACTTTACCTTAATAATGAATCAAATGCAATTAAAGCACATTCTTGGTACACAGGCTTCCTAGTGGTCTGACGACGGCTCGATTCGTTTTAGCTTTTCCGCGGAGGCTGACCTGTGGCTTGCAATTCTCTTCCAAAACGCTAGAGGGCAGTGTTTTCCTGAGTAGGCGACCACAGCTCTTGTTGAGTCGTGCAGTTGTAAAAAAAATGGTGATTTAAGCAACATCAACATTGTTGTTGGAGCTAAAACTGATTATTTTGAAACAACGGCGACTCTTATTGTCCGTAATGCTCCAAAACCAGAGAAGAAGACATCCGCAAAGGTGGGCTGTGTGACCCCTGAGACAGAGGAAGGGCGGGTAAGCAAACCTGGACATGCTATTCACTAAATACTAGGGCTGTAAACCTTTGGACCACATGAGTAGATTCGATTCTTGGGAGTAACGGTTCGATTCCGAATCGATTCTCGAGTCAGAACGATTCTCGACTCAAAATCAATACTTCTTAAATAACATTGGGTGCCAGTTCTATGATTAACTACATTCCTTCATAAAATAGACAACACAACTCTAATACATGTCTATATTACTTAAAACATAACTGGTTTTGTTGAATAAAATTCTACTCAAACATTAAATAAAGTCAAATACAAAAAAGGCTCTCTCTTTTAAAACTCGGATTATTTGTACCTGTGGTGTTATTGTTGGTCTATGGAAGACCTATGCACCGAGTTGAGCTTTTCAATCTGGCCCGCCGGACATTACCAAATAATGTTTTTACATCTTTAAGATGGAAACTGTAGCTGCCATTATGATGTGCAGTGATGTTTTCAAATTACCATAAATCTTGAACTCTACAAGTTATTTCGATGGTTGGAATATGTGTTTTTGCATGATGTACTAGTTACTATGGTAATCTAATTAGTTACTATGGTAATCTACGTCACAGCAGCTCAGACGAGGCACCAAGCAGTGTGGGTGGGGAGCGTTTCCACAGAGTGTTTCCAGAGCGGCCAGCCTGAAATGCGCTGAAGGAGATTTTTACAACAAAGTTCTAAAGCTTACTGATATATCAGATGTATCAGATTGTAGGTTTTTTTTTTTAGCTTTCGCGTTCATATTTCGCTGTGTTTGTTGCATTTTTGTTGCGTTTCGCATGATTGTAAAATATCGACAGGGGGTGTGACATTCATATGTTGTCAATATTCAGTGTTTTATCGTTCATAGTTAATATTGTAAATCCCACATTCTTTATTTTCATGTACATTCTGGGTGTCTCATTTAGTAAAAAAACCTTAAAATTCCATTCCGTTTTAAAGGCGGTCTGTCATAACGTTTTTAGCATTTAATCAGACGTAATTGTGAGGTTTTTGTATTAGTGTTCCGGCCCCCAGACACATTTTTGTTCTCTAAATATGGCCCCCCCGAGTCAAAATAATTGCCCAGGTCTGGTCTATGGTGTCCGTAGTGTCTTTGTGTTTTTGTTTTTCTACCTGCCTTAGGACAATGGATGCAATTGAGCTTCTGTGCTAATTCCAGCACATTTATGTGGAAGCTGTTTTTGCTGACACATTAATTAATATGCACTGTCCTAATTCAAATGAATAAATGAATGGGGGGGGGGAAAAAGAAAAGAACAAGAGAAGTATCCCACACCTCTCTTTTCTTAAGTAAGTCAACATCAACAATATAATTAGCCTGAGTGCTAAAAATAATATATATATATATATATATATATATATATATATATATATATATATATATATATATATATATATATATATATATATATATATATATATATATATTTTTTTTTTTTTTTTTTTTTTTTTTTTTTTTTTTTTTTTTTTTTCAGGCACTCAGGCTAATTATATTGTTGATGTTGACTTACTTAAGAAAAGAGAAGTGTGGGATACTTCTCTTGTTCTTTTCTTTTTTTTTCATATATTTGTACAGTACATGCCTTCTTCTCATGTAATGTGTTTTCTTTATTTTCATGACTATTTACATTGTGGGTTGTCACTGAAGGCATCAAAACTATGAATGAACACTATATTAATTTATATTATTATGTGTTGTCAACTTTGTACTTTTTTATGTCATTGCCTGAAATAAATATATAAATGGGAAAAAAAAAGGAAAAAAAAACACATGTGGAGATGTGTACTTAACAAAAGGTGGTGAAATAACTGAAAACATGTTTTGTTTTCCAGTTTCTTCAAAATAGCCACCCTTTGCTCTGATTACTTTTTCACACACTCTTGGCATTCTCTCAATGAGCTTCAAGCACACCTGTGAAGCAAAAACCATTTCAGGTGACTACCTCTTGAAGCTCATCCAGAGAATGCCAAGAGTGTGCAAAATGGTAATCAGAGCAAAGGGTGGCTATTTTGAAGACACTAGAATACCAAACATGTTTTCAGTTATTTCACCTTTTTTTGTAAAGTACATAACTCCACATGTGTTCATTCATAGTTTTGATGCCTTCAGTGACAATCTACAATGTAAATAGTCATGAAAATAAAGAAAACACATTGAAGGAGAAGGCGTGTCCAAACTTTTGGCCTGTACTGTATATATATACATATGTAAATCGATTTTTTAAATTTGATTACCAATCCTTACTATCGGTAATAAGAATCACGATTCATTCGAAAAATCCATTTTTTTGACAACCCTACTAAATAGCTCCTTGTCAATTCAGTTCATTGACAATCATGATTTAATCAATTTAATTATAGTACTCGGTAAAAGGTTTATTTTTAAGGCCAAAAACAGATATTCACTTAGTATTACTTTCTTTAAAACATTTATTCAGTATTTTTTAACTTTAGAAAGTTACATGGTTGAAAACGATAATGATGCCAAAAAAAAAAAAAAAAAAAGATGGGAAGTCCTCAAAGGCTTATGTTGAAAGTGTAATTATGTTTATAGATTATATGCTATCTGTTGTTGTATTCCCTAATTTTTAGTGACCTGAACATAATCTGGACTATACATACATTTTTTGTTTTTGTTTTGAAAATGTAATTTTGTTTATAGATTATATGCAGTCTGTTGTGTTCCAAAAATTTTCTTTTTTTTTCTTTTTTTTTTTTTCAATGTACATGAATGAAGGTGTGTGTTGCTGAACCCGACTTGGACATTATCTGGACTGGACCTGGTTTTAAAAAAAAAACTTTAAACGAAGCTAATTTCATTTACAACCAGGTCTGGTGAAGATAAGGTCCTTTTTTTCTTTCTTTCTTTTTTTTTTTTCTTTTTTTTTAGATAAGATAAATAAATCTTTTCTTGGATAAAAAAGAAAGTAAAACAATATAAAAAGTAATTAAATGAAAATGTTAGTGGACCAGCAGCACAAACAATCAAGTGTGCTTCAGGGACTGAATATTGGTAGCAGAAAGTCACAACCCCTTTTGTGTGAGTGGGTGTGTATGAATGTGAATGGGGGAAGGAGGGTTTTTTTTGGGTTGATGCACTAGTTCAGGAGTCGGCAACCCGCGGCTCTAGAGCCGCATGCGGCTCTTTAGCGCCGCCCTAGTGGCTCTCTGGAGCTTTTTCAAAAATGTATGAAAAATGGAAAAAGATTAGGGGGAAAAAAAAAAAAAATGTTTTAATATGGTTTCTGTAGGAGGACAAACATGACACAAACCTCCCTAATTGTTATAAAGCACACTGTTTATATTAAACATGCTTCACTGATTCGAGTATTTGGCGAGCGCCGTTTTGTCCTACTAATTTTGCCGGTCCTTGAACTCACAGTAGTTTGTTTACATGTATAACTTTCTCCGACTTTCTAGGACGTGTTTTATGCCACTTCTTTTTCTGTCTCCTTTTGTCCACCAAAATTTTAAGGTTGTGCATGAAAGGTGAGTTTTGTTGATGTTATTGACTTGTGGGGAGTGCTAATCAGACATATTTGGTCACTGCATGACTGCAAGCTAATCGATGCTAACATGCTATTTAGGCTAGCTATATGTATATATTGCATCATTATGCCTCATTTGTAGCTATATTTGAGGTCATTTAGTTTCCTTTAAGTCCTCTTAATTCAATCTATATCTCATGACACACTATCTGTATGTAATATGGCTTTTAATTTTTTGCAGCTCCAGACAGATTTGTTTTTGTATTTTTGGTCGTATATGGCTCCTTCAACATTTTGGGTTGCCGACCCCTGCACTAGTTGAAAGTGTATCGTGTGTTTTTTTTCTGTGTTGATTTGATTAAAAAATAAATAAATAAATAAATAGCTCCTTGTCAAACAAACTGTAGATATTTTCACATTTTACATTAGGTTCCAATTTATTGTATTAACTCAAGGCGTCATGATCCAATGTCCACCTAGTCCCAGTTTTGTTTGTAGACAAGCATATAAAATGGATGCATTCCTACAGCAAACAGCCTCCCACACATTTTATCATTATTTCTGCAGGTTCCTAACATTGTCTTTCTTTTCTACCATTTCGAAACAATGTTCCATTTGTCACTTCATCGTAGACATTCCCTCCATCCCGCAGTGCTTGATTGTCAGATTTTCAGTGCAGGCGTCGCGGTCACGAGCAGGTAGGCATTTGATATATAACATTAGCCTCGCTGGGTAAAAAAACCAAGGCCGTGTGTGCTCTGCGATTGTGACGCATGAAAATGCCCCGATGATGCAAATCAGTTTACGCTTTAATTGCTACCCACCAAAAGCTAAGCTGGAGATAAAAGCATTGCCTGTGCCAGGACTGTTCCATTAGGAGGTTCTTGTAATGTGCCGGCTCAAGAGAGAACAGGACGTATGCAGTAACATATTGTGTCATTTGTGGTTGTATTATTTCGTCAAAATTATGAGAGACAAGCGGTAGAAAATTGATTATTCATCTACAAAACCAGTGAAGTTGGCATGTTGTGTAAATCGTAAATAAACACAGAATACAATGATTTGCAAATCCTTTTCAACCTATATTCAATTGAATAGACCGCAAAGACAAGATACTTAACGTTCGAACTGGAAAACTTTGTTGTTTTTTGCAAATATTAGCTCATTTGGAAATTGATGCTTGCAACATGTAAAAAAAAAAATGGCACAAGTGGTAAAAAAGACTGATAAAGTTGAGGAATGCTCATCAAACACTTATTTGGAACATCCCACAGGTGAACAGGCTAATTGGGGAAAGGTGGGTGCCGTGATTGGGTGTAAAAGCAGTTTCCATGAAATGCTCAGTCTTTCACAAACAAGTATGGGGGCGAGGGTCACCACTTTGTGAACAAATGCGTGCGCAAATTGTCCAACAGTTTAAGAACAACATTTCTCAACCAGCTATTGCAAGGAATTTAGGGATTTCACCATCTACGGTCCATAATATCATCAAACGTTTCAGAGAATCTGGAGAAATCACTGCACGTAAGCGATGTCATTACGGACCTACAATCCCTCAGGCGGTACTGCATCAAAAAGCGACATCTTGTGTAAAGGATATCACCACATGGGCTCAGGAACACCACTGTCAGTAACTACAGTTGGTCGTTACATCTGTAAGTGCAAGTTAAAACTCTACTATGCGAAGGAAAAGCCATTTATCAACAACACCCATCTAAGATGGACTGATGCAAAGTTCACTTTGTGAACAAATGCGTGAGCAAATTGTCAAGCAGTTTAGGAACAACATTTCTCAACAAGCTATTGCAAGGAATTTAGGGATTTCACCATCTACGGTCCGTAATATCATCAAACGTTTCAGAGAATCTGGAGAAATCACTGCACGTAAGCGATGTCATTACGGACCTTCAATCCCTCAGGCGGTACTGCATCAAAAAGCGACATCAGTGTGTAAAGGATATCACCACATGGGCTCAGGAACACTTCAGAAAACCACTGTCAGTCACTACAGTTGGTCGCTACATCTGTAAGTGCAAGTTGAAACTCTACTATGCGAAGGAAAAGCCATTTATCAACAACACCCATCTAAGATGGACTGATGCAAAGTTCACTTTGTGAACAAATGCGTGAGCAAATTGTCAAGGAGTTTAGGAACAACATTTCTCAACGAGCTATTGCAGGGAATTTAGGGATTTCGCCATCCACGGTCCGTAATATCATCAAAAGGTTCAGATAACCTGGAGAGATCGCCATTGAAACCAACATTGAATGCCCATGAGTTACAGGGTCATGCATTGGTCATAATTAAAGTTTGCCTGTGTCCAGGGATGCATTTCCTGGGTTATAAACAACAAAAAAGACAAAATATAGATGTAATCATTGTAGTATCGACGATGTACTTGGTGTCGATTAGTCAATATCTATGACTGTAGATCCACCCATGGCATTTGTTTACATTGAGGAGCGTTACCTTGCTGTTCGCGGTTTTATTGTATCCTCCTACAGTGTGTGGTGAAGCATGTTTAGCTACTCTTCGTCCTGCAGGGATGATACTTGTAAGAAAGGCAGTTTATTTGTCCCAATGGAGGCGAGGATTAGTGATTTAGAAGTAGCTAAAATACGATCAAACAAGTTCCAATGCTATTTTTAACTTTTATTACCAATCTTATGATTACAATCGGCAATGGAAAAGGGGTAGGGTTAAATAAGCACTGCTTCTTCCTACTCCTTTTCAAACATGTTGAAAAGAGAAACTGGAAATTGTGATGTATCATGTTGTAATTGTATGCTTGTTCGAAAATAAACTCAAAACCAACCAACTGCGGATGGATTTTAGCCGCCAGAGCTAAGCTCCTCTTGCAGAGCGGCGCTTCAATGTTTATAGCTTCAACTTTTTTGTTAGTTTTTAAGCCAAAATGTGTCCATTCGTCCTTTTCTATCTGCACATTGTTTTTGTGAGCGTTGCCCAACATGCACCTGGGTGGATGAAACATTCATACACTGAGGCAATGTTCATACGACAAAGCATATTTTTATTCCAGTTGTGGTTAGTAGATTGAAATGTTGGCATAATAAGTTCGTAAATGTAAGTATTTTGAGCTCTGCCACAGAGCTAATTAAACTTGTACTGTATAAGAAAGGAAGTTTTGATGAATGTGTGTATACCTGACAGGTTCAAACACTGATGACATCTATTAAACAGACAAGAAGCAAGGAATTAAACCGAGACAGAATTCAATTGAGGAGAAACGTCTGGGCTGTACTCTTTGTACAGTCTTCCACCACGTTCTGACGAAAAAGGTCCACGCCTCCTGTTTTTTTTGACATTCCCCTGATTAAATGGCAACAGCTGTTTCTAAAGGGAGGGGGGTCGTAAACAGCCGTCGCCTTTGGTTACAAAACAGTTAAAAAAAAAGATGCCTGGAGAGGGGTCAGGTCCTGCTTCCTCTCCGCTTTGTAGATCTCGGGTCAAGACAAAATCTTCCTGTGGATTACAATAGATCAAAGAAACCAACACCTTCATGTCGCTTCCCATCCTACACAGTGGAGTTCTACAAGCCTTTTGATTGGTAAGATCAAAGACAGCTTCTGTCTGCTCACCGGGAACTCATTGAAACACAAAGTTTTGTGATACCTTAGATACAATTATTCTGACAATACCCAACTGAATACTTTGGCATGTACTGTAAATTCCGGACTATAAACCGCTCGATTTTTCCTACACTTTGAACCCTGCGGCTTATAAAACAGTGCAGCTAATTAAGGGATTTTCCCCCCCGCTAGTCATGTTTTGTGGTCCATAGTTTCCATTAAACCCAAGCAGACGACTGAAATTTTGTGTTATTGTTTGTGATATGGGGCCATCTTTTGGACCAAATTGGTCACTGCAGGTGCTGTTAGCTGAAAATGTATTTCCTATTTTGCCTTAAACCGAAAGTAAAAACCGTCCAAAGTGTTTCTGCTCAAAATTATTGTTCGTTCATCACTTAGGCAACGTTTGTAAGTTTCACAATTCAACTAAAACAAGTCATAGTCACTAAATCGTCCCACCTGTGATGTCTGTAGGAGTGTTTTCATGCATATTTGTACGTGCTATCGTGATGTAATGAAGCTAGCGTCGTTAGCATTAGCTAGTATGCTAACACGTCTACAAGTGTCTGTGCTTTGAACCGGAAGTACAAGTCCCGCTCCGTCTTCTAGTCGTCCAGACCGTTTCTACTAATAGGGATTCTTTATTTATCACTCCAAGCAACATTTGTAAGTTTTACAATACAACTAAAACAATTCATACTCACTAAAATGTCCCATGTGTGATGTCTGTTGGAGTGTTCGTGCATATTTGTATGTGCTATCGTGACGTAATGAAGCTAGCGTTGTTAGCATTAGCTAGTATGCTAACACGTCTACAAGTGTCTATGTCTGTGCTTTGAACCGGGAGTACAAGTGCCCCTCCGTCTTCTAGTTGTATGGATTCTTTATTTATCACTCCAAGCAACGTTTGTAAGTTTTACAATACAACTAAAACAATTCATACTCACTAAAATGTCCCATGTGTGATGTCTGTTGGAGTGTTCATGCATATTTGTACGTGCTATCGTGATGTAATGAAACTAGCGTCGTTAGCATTAGCTAGTATGCTAACACGTTTACAAGTGTCTGTGTCTGTGCTTTGAACCGGGAGTACAAGTGCCGCTCCGTCTTCTAGTCGTCCAGACCATTTCTACTAATAGGGATTCTTTATTTATCACTCCAAGCAACGTTTGTAAGTTTTACAATACAACTAAAACAATTCATACTCACTAAAATGTCCCATGTGTGATGTCTGTTGGAGTGTTTATGCATATTTGTACGTGCTATCGTGATGTAATGAAGCTAGCGTTGTTAGCATTAGCTAGTATGCTAACATGTCTACAAGTGTCTGTGTCTGTGCTTTGATTCAAAAGTACAAGTGCCGCTACGTCTTCTAGTCGTCCAGACCGTTTCTACTAATAGGGATTCTTTATTTATCACTCCAAGCAACGTTTGTAAGTTTTACAATACAACTAAAACAATTCATACTCACTAAAATGTCCCATGTGTGATGTCTGTTGGAGTGTTCATGCATATTTGTACGTGCTATCGTGACGTAATGAAGCTAGCGTCGTTAGCATTAACTAGTATGCGAACACGTCTACAAATGTCTATGTCTGTGCTTTGAACGAGGAGTAAAAGTGCCGCTCCGTCTTCTAGTCGTCCAGACTGTTTCTACTAATAGGGATTCTTTATTTATCACTCCAAGCAACGTTTGTAAGTTTTACAATACAACTAAAACAATTCATACTCACTAAAATGTCCCATGTGTGATGTCTGTTGGAGTGTTCATGCATATTTGTACGTGCTATCGTGACGTAATGAAGCTAGCGTCGTTAGCATTAGCTAGTATGCTAACACGTCTACAAGTGTCTATGTCTGTGCTTTTAACCGGGAGTACAAGTGCCGCTCCGTCTTCTAGTCGTCCAGACCATTTCTACTAATAGGGATTCTTTATTTATCACTCCAAGCAACATTTGTAAGTTTTACAATACAACTAAAACAATTCATACTCACTAAAATGTCCCATGTGTGATGTCTGTTGGAGTGTTTATGCATATTTGTACGTGCTATTGTGATGTAATGAAGCTAGCGTCGTTAGCATTAGCTAGTATGCTAACACGTCGACAAGTGTCTGTGTTAGTATTGGTAACTGACAAGGGCAGGGGTCGGCAACCCGGAGTCGCATGCGGCTCTTTGATCACTCTGATGCGGCTCAGCTGCATACTTGCCGACCCCCCGATTTTCCCGGGAGACTTCCGGAATTCAGTGCCTCTCGCAGTCTTCCCCGATTTTCACCCTTACAATAATAATAAGAGCGTGCCATGATGGTACAGCATTTAGCGCCCTCTACAATATGTATTAACAGCGTGACAGCCCAGCCTCTTGTTATATGCATCTTCTGCTCGCACTCGTAAGTGACAGCAATGCGTACTTGGTCAACAGCCACACAGGTTACACTGACGGTGGTCATATAAAACAACTTTAACACTCTTACTAATAATGCGCCACACTTTGAACCAAAACCAAACAAGAATGACAAACACATTTCGGGAGAACATCTGCACCTAAACACAACATAAACACAACAGAACAAATACCCAGAATCCCATGCAGCCCTGACTCTTCCGGGCAACCTTATACACCCCTGCTACCACCAAACCAAACCAATAAAGTAAATTCACCAAAACGTCACCATGGAGTTATTGAGTCTGTTTAGCTGATTGGAGAGCTAACTTCCGCAGCTACGACAACACACACCGTTTGGAAACAATTAAGGGTATATAAATAAACATTTACAAAATATTTCAGTGTAAATAACTCACTTTACATTATTTATATGTGTAGCTTATAGTCTGGTGCGGCTAATATATGAGAAAAAAATGTTTTCCTAAAATTTAGTAGGTGCGGCTTATATCCAGGTGCGCTCTATAGTCGGAAAACACTTCATTTTTTGGCTTTTATGCACACACACACTTTAAGCAGGAACCCTGCAGTGTTTCCACTGCATAAATGAGACTCAAGGTCGGCAAACTGGTGTTTCCTTTTCACTAATTGTTCGTATCATAACACTTGGAATGGAAAATTAATTATCCCTAACACTTCGGTAGGCACAAGTGCCAAACGAGCGCTATGGCCGTCTAGTGTTTACATCACAGTGGGGTTAGTCTCACAATGAAATGGCAGCACTAACCCTCAGGGTGAAACAAACGGTGGTGAGGAACCGCGGGGAAGAACAGAAGGTAATGGATCCGGGGAAAGACGCAGGTTACTAACAGGAGACTGCTGTTTGATTGATCACAACACTGCAGGTATCCAAGAGGCACACCAGCCAAATTCTAAAATAGCTCATTTTGACGGACATTTTCAGGACTCGGCATTTCGGCGAGCAAGTGCTCGATGAGTGTTCACCATTGTGTGAAGATTCTCTAGAGCGGGGGTTCAGCAACCCGCGGCACTCGAGCCGCATGCGGCTCTTTAGCGGAGCATTTTTAAAAAAAGGATTTAAAATGAAAAAAGGGTGGAAAATATTTTTTTTGTTTTAGTATGGTTTTTGTTTGAGGACAAACATGACACAAACCTTCCCAATTGTTAGAAAGCCCACTGTTTAATATGAGAGTATTTGGTGAACATCGTTTTGTCCTACTAATTTCGGCGGTCCTTGAACTCACCATAGTGTGGACTGTGACGCGACAGTTTGTTTACATGTAAAAAATATTCCACTCCTTCTTTGTCTCATTTTGTCCACCAAAACTTTTATGCTGTGCGTGAATGCACAAAGGTGAGCTTTGTTGATGTTATTGACTTGTTGGAGTGCTAATCAGGCATAGGGACGGCGTGGCGAAGTTGGTAGAGTGGCCGTGCCAGCAATCGGAGGGTTGCTGGTTACTGGGGTTCAATCCCCACCTTCTACCATCCTAGTCACGTCCGTCGTGTCCTTGGGCAAGACACTTCATCCCTTGCTCCTGATGGCTGCTGGTTAGCGCCTTGCATGGCAGCTCCCGCCATCAGTGTGTGAATGTGTGTGTAAATGGGTGAATGTGGAAATACTGTCAAAGCGCTTTGAGTACCTTGAAGGTAGAAAAGCGCTATACAAGTATAACCCATTTATCATTTATTTATATTTGGTCACTGCATGACTGCAAGCTAATCAATGCTAACATGCTATTCAGGCTAGCTGTATGTGCATATTGCATCATTATGCCTCATTTGTAGGTATATTTGAGCTCATTTAATATCCTTTACTTTGTATATAATTTAGTTTTGCATGTGTCAGAATAATTGTATCTAAGTTATCACAAAACTTTGTGTTGCCATGAGTTCCCGGCGAGAAGACAAAAGCTGTCTTTGATCCTACCAAGAAGAAGGCTTGTAAAACTCCAATGTGTAGGATGGGAAGCAACATGAAGGTGTTCTGTTTCTTTGATGTATTGTAATCCACAGAAAGATTTTGTCTTGACCGGAGAAATACAAAGCGGAGAGAAAGCAGGACCTGCCCAAGCTCCAGGTACCTCTTCTTTGAACTGTTTTACGACCTTTTCTTTGAACTGTTTTGTAACAAAATGTACTTACTTACTGTTTTGATGCCGTGAACCGAAAATGAGCGCTCATTGTGTTTTTGCCCGAAAGGACTCTTCATTTATCACTCCAAGCAACGTTTTTAAGTTTCACTGTATAACAAAAAACAGTTCTTACTTACTAAACTCTCCCAAGTTTAATGTCTGTAGGAGTGTTTTCATGCATATTTGTACGTGCTATTGTGATATAATGAAGCTAGCGTCACTAGCATTAGCTAGTATGCGAACACGTTTACAAATGTCTGTGTTAGTATTATTAACTTACAATGCCATTCTTTTTGTATTGTTTCAGCTTCACAAATTCCTCAGTAAATTCATCAAAACGTCACCGTGGAGTTATTGAGTCTGTTTAGCTGATTGGAGAGCTAGCTTCCGAAGCTAGTGGGTCCATGACGATGACTTCTGTTTTGTTTCACCAGCCGTTTTACTGCTTTGTTACAAACACTCTTTGGAAAAAAATAAGGTATAATAAACGTTTACAAAATATTTATGTATAAATAACTAATTTCAGTATGTATATATATGTGGCTTATAGTCCAGTGCGGCTAATATATGGGTAAACAAATTTATTCAAAAATGTTGTGGTGCGCTCTATAGTCCGGAAAATACGGTACATATTACGACATACAACTCGAAGGTGGACAGGTAAGGAGTTTGTTGCGTTTTCGCTGCACTGTCCTCTTGGGGTATCTCGAAGAAACGACCTTCCCAAGTCACTCACAGCCAGGGAAAATAATGCAGATTTAGAATGTTTGTGTTTGAGCGAGCTAAATTTCATCATACTTCGCCACATTGGCGTTGTTAGGCCTATTTTAGGGGGGCTCAAGCCCCCCTAAAATATTCTTAAGCCCCCCTAAATAATTTGGTGTTTTTTTTTTTTTTTTACAAATACATGCCGACATAGTCATTATAAAGTGGCCCGAATATGAGTTTAAATAAATAATCATATAACCTGTTATTATTCACTCAGTTTCCCCTCACTTCGTAGCGTAAGGTAGAGAGCCCCTTTAGTGCGTCGGTATCCAATCCATTCCACTTGTTCATATAGAAAATGCCCACATCACTCAAATTCCAGTCCGCATTTTCTCTGCGACCTTGCTTGCGGTCCTGCAGGTGTACGAAGCACATTATCTTCCTTTACAATGAGTGAAGCTGCACAAAACCTTGTGTGTGCAATTGTAAATAATTTAGTTTTTAAGTTTTGTGTTTCTTGTAGAATCTATATAAAGTAATGCACAATAGCCAATTGTTAAAATAATGAAAAAAACATCATTAAATATATTTGTTTTATTGTATTGTTACATTAATAGCTGTTGTATTATTATAGGATGGCTTGTTAAACATTTCATAGGATTTTCAGAGGGAGGAAAAACCAAGACATTTAATATAAAATGTAAAATGAATAAATACATAAAAAGAAAAACAATAAAAATGGTTAAAAGCCATCGTCCCGGCGAGCATTTCATTTCGTCCCGTGTATTTTTTTTAAATAATAATAACAACAATTAATAATTTCTAAGTCTTTGTTTGCCGTTTGTGAAGTTTTGTGCTTGCGCGTAACGTTCGCACGCATCCTGTGCATCTCCTGGGGTCTAAGCCCCCCCTGTCCTTAAAAGCTAGTGACGCCCCTGCTTCGCCATGTCATCCTGTCTTTAGACACAGCACGAAACAAGGACCGATGGGACCGTTCATTCATCCATCCATTTTAAGTTAAGTTAAAGTACCAATGATTGCCACACACACACTAGGTGTGGTGAAAGTTGTCCTCTGCATTTGACCCTTGATCACCCCCTGGGAGGTGAGGGGAGCAGTGAGCAGCAGCGGTGCCACGCCCGGGAATCATTTTTGGTGATATAATCCCCAATTCCAACCCTTGATGCTGAGTACCAAGCAGGGAGGTAATGGGTCCCATTTTTATAGTCTTTGGTATGACTCGGCCGGGGTTTGAACTCACAACCTACTGATCTCAGGGCGGACACTCTAACCACTAGGCCACTGAGTAGGTTTTCTACCGCTTGTCCCTTTTTGGGGTCGCGGGGGGGTGCTGGAGCCTATCTCAGCTGCATTCAGGCGGTAGGCGGGGTACATCCTGGACAAGTCGCCACCTCATCGCAGGGCCAACACAGATAGACGGACAACATTCACACTCACATTCACACACTAGGGCCAATTTTAGTGTTGCCAATCAACCTATCCCCAGGTGCATGTCTTTGGAGGTGGGAGGAAGCCGGAGTAGTCACAGGGAGAACATGCAAACTCCACACAGAAAGATCCCGAGCCCAGGATTGAACTCAGGACTACTCAGGACCTTTGTATTGTGAGGCACATGTACGTTCAGTCACGGAAAAAAAACACTAAGTAAGTGTTTGTGTCCAATTATGTCAATGAGAACGCCAGTGAAGAGTTGTTTTCAAATTTGAACCCATCGGAAATAAACCAGCATTGATTGCGATCTGAGAGGTTTCAGTGTGCATACTTGAGGTCCTTAGACAAACTCACACAAAAGCAAAATATTTGGCAGATTTAAGTCAATGGAGTTGCTGTCATTCATTCACTTGGCACATTGCCACGACGTACTGGAACAGCCTGAAGTAAAACTACACAACTCCCTTAACCAACAGCTTCAAATGCACACTGAATTAAATTTAGGGTAAATGTATGCTTCTTTTTATCCCACCCGGTGCCCTGAAAACCAGTCTGTATAATTTAGGATGACAGCATAGGCTTATGTGCAAGCAATGCAGAATGCTCTCCATGCAGGAACGCTATCTCGGAGTACAGATATCATGAACGAGGTGGAAAGAAGGGAGAGCAGAAAGAGAGGCAATTAACGAGCTGCGGGGCAAAACATTTGCAACCCAGATGTGAAGCGCCTCCAAAAAAAAAATAGAGATATTTAACCATGTTCCAACAGCTGGTAAAAGCTGTTGACACAAACCTTCTGTGGCAGCCTGGCAGTGGTGAGATAAACCCCAAGCGGTCTCTTTACCACATGTATTGTTTATATTCCATCTTGTCTCAATGTCCAGGAAGCACATTCTAAAGGCCCAATGGCTGCAGCCATTTGTATTCCTTATTAGAAAATATAATAGGCGGTATTTACTAGAGGTGTCACGGTATTATACAAACCCCGTTTCCATATGAGTTGGGAAATTGTGTTAGATGTAAATATAAACGGAATACAATGATTTGCAAATCATTTTCAACCCATATTCAGTTGAATGCACTACAAAGACAAGATATTTGATGTTCAAACTCATAAACTTTATTTTTTTTTTGCAAATAATAATTAACTTAGAATTTCATGGCTGCAACACGTGCCAAAGTAGTTGGGAAAGGGCATGTTCACCACTGTGCTACATGGCCTTTCCTTTTAACAACACTCAGTAAACGTTTGGGAACTGAGGAGACACATTTTTTAAGCTTCTCAGGTGGAATTCTTTCCCATTCTTGCTTGATGTACAGCTTAAGTTGTTCAACAGTCCGGGGGTCTCCGTTGTGGTATTTTAGGCTTCATAATGCGCCACACATTTTCAATGGGAGACAGGTCTGGACTACAGGCAGGCCAGTCTAGTAACCGCACTCTTTTACTATGAAGCCACGTTGATGTAACACGTGGCTTGGCATTGTCTTGCTGAAATAAGCAGGGGCGTCCATGGTAACGTTGCTTGGATGGCAACATATGTTGCTCCAAAATCTGTATGTACCTTTCAGCATTAATGGCACCTTCACAGATGTGTAAGTTACCCATGTCTTGGGCACTAATACACCCCCATACCATCACAGATGCTGGCTTATCAACTTTGCGCCTATAACAATCCGGATGGTTCTTTTCCTCTTTGGTCCGGAGGACACGACGTCCACAGTTTCCAAAAACAATTTGAAATGTGGACTCGTCAGACCACAGAACACTTTTCCACTTTGCTGCAGTCCATCTTAGATGAGCTCGGGCCCAGCGAAGCCGGGGGCGTTTCTGGGTGTTGTTGAGAAATGGTTTTGGCTTTGCATAGTAAAGTTTTAACTTGCACTTACAGATGTAGCGATGAACTGTAGTTACTGACAGTGGTTTTCTGAAGTGTTCCTGAGCCCATGTGGTGATATCCTTTACATACTGATGTCACTTTTAGATGCAGTACCGTCTAAGGGATCGAAGGTTACGGGCATTCAATGTTGGGTTTCAGCCTTGCTGCTTACGTGCAGTGATTTGTCCAGATTCTCTGAACCTTTTGACGATATTACGGACCGTAGATGGTGAAATCCCTAAATTCCTTGCAATAGCTGGTTGAGAAATGTTGTTCTTAAACAATTTGCTCACGCATTTGTTCACAAAGTGGTGACCCTCACCCTCATCCTTGTTTGTGAATGACTGAGCATTTCATGGAAGCTGATTTTATACCCAATCATGGCACCCACCTGTTCCCAATTAGCCTGTTCACCTTTGGGACGGTCCAAATAAGTGTTTGATGAGCATTCCTCAACGTTTTTTGTTTTTTTTAGGACATTTCCTGAAATGTTCATTAAAATCTATCCATACATTTTTGAGCTGTGTTGCTAACAGACAGACTAACAAACCCTGGGCCAAACACAACCTCTTTGTTCTGCGTACTGCAAGGGTAAGTCGTCGCCTTCGCAGTGTTTCCAAGACGACCCATAAAACCGGTTTGAAAATGTAATGTTTTCAACCCACATTTTTTTTCTATAACATTGAATCAACTGGTGGTTTTAAATGGATTTGTTATCCATGTTTTAAGTAGGAAAATGCGCCAGGCGGCAGCGCGGACGCAATAAAAAGTTTGGACAGACTGCACTGCAGGGAACACAAGTAATTGGAGAAGCTATGTGATGAACCACAACGCGGAAAAATGTATTTGATGCCAGCAAGGCCAAGCATCAGTTTGTGAGGTATTTATATTATTAAATGTTAAATCGTCAGCTAACGTTTCTGAGAATCAGCATTTTCCAAAGTAATATAAGATGTCCACTACAGAGGACACTGTTTCTCAGAAGTGAAAAGTTTAAGGACACAAACATCAACGTTATTGTTTTACATTTGTTACACTGGATGTTTATATTGTTAGTTTAAAGGGGAACATTATCACCAGACCTATGTAAGCGTCAATATATACCTTGATGTTGCAGAAAAAAGACCATATATTTTTTTAACCGATTTCCGAACTCTAAATGGGTGAATTTTGGCGAATTAAACGCCTTTCTATTATTCGCTCTCGGAGCGATGACGTCACATCGGGAAGCAATCCGCCATTTTCTCAAACACCGAGTCAAATCAGCTCTGTTATTTTCCGTTTTTTCGACTGTTTTCCGTACCTTGGAGACATCATGCCTCGTCGGTGTGTTGTCGGAGGGTGTAACAACACGAACAGGGACGGATTCAAGTTGCACCAGTGGCCCAAAGATGCGAAAGTGGCAAGAAATTGGACGTTTGTTCCGCACACTTTACCGACGAAAGCTATGCTACGACAGAGATGGCAAGAATGTGTGGATATCCTGCGACACTCAAAGCAGATGCATTTCCAACGATAAAGTCAAAGAAATCTGCCGCCAGACCCCCATTGAATCTGCCGGAGTGTGTGAGCAATTCAGGGACAAAGGACCTCTGTAGCACGGCAAGCAATAGCGGCAGTTTGTTCCCGCAGACGAGCGAGCTAAACCCCCTGGATGTCTTGGCTCACACCGTCCCTTATGCCACCGAAGATGATCAAGAGAAGAATATCGACAATAGCTTCCCTGGCCTGCTGACATCAACTCCAAAACTGGACAGATCAGCTTTCAGGAAAAGAGAGCGGATGAGGGTATGTCTACAGAATATATTAATTGATGAAAATTGGACTGTCTGCACTCTCAAAGTGCATGTTGTTGCCAAATGTATTTCATATGCTGTAAACCTAGTTCATAGTTGTTAGTTTCCTTTAATGGCAAACAAACACATACCAATCGTTGGTTAGAAGGCGATCGCCGAATTCGTCCTCGCTTTCTCCCGTGTCGCTGGCTGTCGTGTCGTTTTCGTCGGTTTCGCTTACATACGGTTCAAACCGATATGGCTCAATAGCTTCAGTTTCTTCTTCAATTTCGTTTTCGCTACCTGCCTCCACACTACAACCATCCGTTTCAATACATGCGTAATCTGTTGAATCGCTTAAGCCGCTGAAATCCGAGTCTGAATCCGAGCTAATGTCGCTATAGCTTGCTGTTCTATGCGCCATGTTTGTTTGTATTGGCATCACTATGTGACGTCACAGGAAAATGGACGGGTGTATATAACGATGGTTAAAATCAGGCACTTTGAAGCTTTTTTAGGGATATTGCGTGATGGGTAAAATTTTGAAAAAAACTTCGAAAAATAAAATAAGCCACTGGGAACTGATTTTTTTTTTTTTCTTCTGAAATTGTGATAATGTTCCCCTTTAAAGACGCTTAACTGAAAGCATATTTATAAAAATATACATACCGTATTTTTCGGAGTATAAGTCGCACCTGCCGAAAATGCACAATAAAGAAGGAAAAAAACATATATAAGTCGCACTGGAGTATAAGTCGCATTTTTGGGGGGAAATTTATTTTATAAAAGCCAACACCAAGAATAGACATTTGAAAGGCAATTTGAAATAAATAAAGAATAGTGAACAACAGGCTGAATAAGTGTACGTTATATGAGGCATAAATAACCAACTGAGAACGTGCCTGGTATGTTAACGTAACATATTATGGTAAGAGTCATTCAAATAACTATAACATATAGAACATTCTATACGTTTACCAAACAATCTGTCACTCCTAATCGCTAAATCCCATGAAATCTTATACGTCTAGTCTCTTACGTGAATGAGATAAATAATATTATTTGATATTTTACGGTAATGTGTTAATAATTTCACACATAAGTCGCTCCTGAGTATAAGTCGCACCCCCGGCCAAACTATGAAAAAAACTGCGACTTATAGTCCGAAAAATACGGTATATATATGTATACACACCCAGCGGTGTATCAAACGGTGCGGCTAATTTAGGGATTTTGCTTCGCTAACGGTCATTACGTTTTGTAGTCAACAAATAGTTTTCAAATTACACCGACAGAAACACTGAAAAAGTGTGTTATTGTTTGTGCTATGGCGCCATCTTTTGGACGAATTTGCTCACTGCATGCGCTGCGGGTTGACAATTTACTTCCTGTTTCGTGCCAGAAGTATATTAGCCTTTCTGCTCTGTGGAGCAGTGGTTCTCAACCTTTTTTCAGTGATGTACCCCCTGTGAACCTTTTTTTAATTCAAGTACCCCCTAATCAGAGCAAAGCATTTTTGGTTGAAAAAAGGAGATAAAGAAGTAAAATACAGCACTATGTCATCAGTTTCTGATTTATTAAATTGTATAACAGTGCAAAATATTGCTCATTTGTTGTGGTCTTTCTTGAACTACCGTATTTTTCGGACTATAAGTCGCAGTTTTTTTCACAGTTTGGCCGGGCTCCAGTGCGACTTATATATGTTTTTTTCCTTTTTTATTATGCATTTTCGACAGGTGCGAATTATACTCCGGTGCGACTTATACTCCGAAAAATACGGTATTTGGGGAAAAAAAGATATAAAAATAACAAAAAACTTGTTGAAAAATAAACAAGTGATTCAATTATAAATAAAGATTTCTACACATAGAAGTAATCATCAACTTAAAGTGCCCTCTTTGGGGATTGTAATAGAGATCCATCTGGATTCATGAACTTAATTCTAAACATTTCTTCACAAAAAAATACATCTTTAACATCAATATTTATGGAACATGTCCACAAAAATCTACCTGTCAACACTGAATATTGCATTGTTGCATTTCTTTTCACAGTTCTTTTTGACAGACATTTTAAAAAAATCTCACGTACCCCTTGGCATACCTTCAAGTACCCCCAGGGGTACGCGTACCCCCATTTGAGAACCACTGGGTTAGAGTGTCCGTCCTGAGATCGGTAGGTCGTGAGTTCAAACCCCGGCTGAGTCATACCAAAGACTATAAAAATGGGACCCATTACCTCCCTGCTTGGCACTCAACATCAAGGGTTGGAATTGGGGGTTAAATCACCAAAATGATTCCCGAGCGCGGCCACCGCTGCTGCTCACTGCTCCCCTCACCTCCGAAGGGGTGGAACAAATAGATGGGTCAAATGCAGAGGGTAATTTCACCACACCTAGTGTGTGTGTGGGACTATCAGTGGTACTTTATTCTTCATTCATCACTCCAAGCGACATTTGTAAGTTTTACAATATAACTAAAACAATTCATACTTACTAAACTGTCCCATGTGTGATGTCTGTAGGAGTGTTTTCATGTATATTTGTACCTGCTAAGTCGTAATGTAATCAAGTTAGCCTAAGTGAATATGCTAACACGTTTATAAGTGTCGGTGTTCGTATTGTTAACTTACAATGGAGTTCTTTTTGTATTGTTTCACTTTTGTAAATTTACCATAACGTCACCGTGGCGTCTGTTTAGCTGATTGGAGAGCTCGCTTACGCATCTGGTGTGTCCATGACGATGACTCCTGTTTTGTTTTATTAACCATTTTACTGCCATGTTGCAGGCACTGTTTGGAAACAATTAAGGAATGTAAATAAAAAATTACAAAATATTTCCTCCCGGTATATATCTGCTGTTTATAGTCAGGTGTGACTAATTTATGTAAAAACTATTTTTTTCTTCGAAAATTTGGTCGGTGCAGCTTAAATACTGGTGCGCTCTATGGCCTGGAAAATTTGGTACAATATCTGACATGCGAACATACACTACACCCAGTTTGGCCAGAGTACAGCATTTTTAAATAGGTGTCATGACCTGTCTTATTTCGGTTTTGATGTACTTCTCTTGTGTTTGTTTCTGTCTAAAAACATTTTGACAGATTTTTGAGCGCCGTGTGTAAAGTTGTATATTCTCAATGGAACATTTAAAGTTTTGGTGTTGTTTACTGTCATCACATTGCAGTCTACACGTATCTCTTATGTATGACTGCCATCTACTGGTCACACTTATCATTAAACCATGTGCCAAATAAAATTGCTGCGAGGTCAGTAAGCACAACCAGAATTATGCCGTACATTAGGCGCACCGGGTTATAGGGCGCACTGTTGATTTTTGAGAAAATGAAAGGATTTTAAGTGCGCTTTATAGTCCAAAAAATACGGTATGTTCTTTTATGTGTTGAGGCGCCAGTCGCTAGAGTTTAAGGTCACAGGACATTCTTGGTGTGTTGGTTCCTAGAGCCAACACAAGTATTGGGAAAAAAAAAAAAAGCCTTTAGATTTGCTGCTCCATGGTCATGGAATGAATTACAAAAAGATCTGAGACTACCTGAATTGATCACTTTGGGGGAATTTCAGGCACTTTTAAAAGATCAAAAAGCTGTTTCTATTGGACACTTTACTAGTTTTTATTGAATCTTTTTTTTTTAATGTGTATGTTGTAAGTAATTTGTGCTTTTCACTATAGTGTGTGACTGCTACTGTTTGTTGTTGTTCTTTGTATTGATACAAAGAACCAGGTCACTCTTGTACAAACCCCATTTCCATATGAGTTGGGAAATTGTGTTAGATGTAAATATAAACGGAATGCAATGATTTGCAAATCCTTTTCAACCCATATTCAATTGAATGCACTACATAGACAAGATATGTGATGTTCAAACTCATAAAGGTTTTTTTGTTTTTTTTGCAAATAATAATTAACTTAGAATTTCATGGCTGCAACACGTGCCAATGTAGTTGGGAAAGGGCATGTTCACCACTGTGTTACATGGCCTTTCCTTTAAACAATATTCAGTAAACGTTTGGGAACTGAGGAGACACATTTTTTAAGCTTCTCAGGTGGAATTATTTCCCATTCTTGCTTGATGTACAGCTTAAGTTGTTCAACAGTCCGGGGGTCTCCGTTGTGGTATTTTAGGCT
Source organism: Nerophis lumbriciformis (assembly GCF_033978685.3). Taxonomy (NCBI): domain Eukaryota; kingdom Metazoa; phylum Chordata; class Actinopteri; order Syngnathiformes; family Syngnathidae; genus Nerophis; species Nerophis lumbriciformis. The sequence continues at coordinate 15,018,942 of NC_084578.2, forward strand.
TCATAATGCGCCACACATTTTCAATGGGAGACAGGTCTGGACTACAGGCAGGCCAGTCTAGTACCCGCACTCTTTTACTATGAAGCCACGTTGATGTAACACGTGGCTTGGCATTGTCTTGCTGAAATAAGCAGGGGCGTCCATGGTAACGTTGCTTGGATGGCAACATATGTTGCTCCAAAACCTCTATGTACCTTTCAGCATTAATGGCGCCTTCACAGATGTGTAAGTTACCCATGTCTTGGGCACTAATACACCCCCATACCATCACAGATGCTGGCTTTTCAACTTTGCGCCTATAACAATCCGGATGGTTCTTTTCCTCTTTGGTCCGGAGGACACGACATCCACAGTTTCCAAAAACAATTTGAAATGTGGACTTGTCAGACCATAGAACACTTTTCCACTTTGTATCAGTCCATCTTAGATGAGCTCAGGCCCAGCGAAGCCGACGGCGTTTCTGGGTGTTGTTGATAAACGTTTTTTGCCTTGCATAGGAGAGTTTTAATTTGCACTTACAGATGTAGCGACCAACTGTAGTTACTGACAGTGGGTTTCTAAAGTGTTCCTGAGCCCATGAAGTGATATCCTTTACACACTGATGTCGCTTGTTTATGCAGTACCGACCGCCTGAGGGATCGAAGGTCACGTGCTTAGCTGCTTACGTGCAGTGATTTCTCCAGATTCTCTGAACCCTTTGATGATATTACGGACTGTAGATGGTGAATTCCCTAAATTCCTTGCAATAGCTGGTTGAGAAAGGTTTTTCTTAAACTGTTCAACAATTTGCTCACGCATTTGTTGACAAAGTGGTGACCCTCGCCCCATCCTTGTTTGTGAATGACTGAGCATTTCATGGAATCTACTTTTATACCCAATCATGGCACCCACCTGTTCCCAATTTGCCTGTTCACCTGTGGGATGTTCCAAATAAGTGTTTGATGAGCATTCCTCAACTTTATCAGTATGTATTGCCACCTTTCCCAACTTCTTTGTCACGTGTTGCTGGCATCAAATTCTAAAGTTAATGATTATTTGCAAAAAAAAAAAAAAACGTTTATCAGTTTGAACATCAAATATGTTGTCTTTGTAGCATATTCAACTGAATATGGGTTGAAAATTATTTGCAAATCATTGTATTCCGTTTATATTTACATCTAATACAATTTCCCAACTCATATGGAAACGGGGTTTGTAAAAGTGATATTTATTCTCAATGATTTTTTTTACCTGGCTAAATAAAGGAAAATGAATGAATCACTGTGAAAACACTACATTTAAAAAAAAAAAAGTGAAACATACTTTAAATCATTTAAACATGCCTTAGTTCAGTGTTTTTCAACCACTGTGCGATATTGTCTGGTGTGCCGTGGGAAATTATGCAACTTCACCTAATTGGTCCAAATTGATTGCAAATCAATAATTATAATCTGCAAATAATGTGCCGTTGCTTAGTGTCTGTGCTGTGTAGAGCTCGGCAGGGTAACCACGTAATACTCCACGTCAGTAGGTGGCAGCAGGTAGTTAATTGCTTTGTAAAAGTCAGAATGTGTCAGGTGAGACGAGGATTGTGATCCCAATATGCAGACCACAGCGGGAGGCAGTGTGCAGGTAATAAGGTATGTAATGCTTAATCCAAAAATGAACAAAAGGAAAAGGCAATGGCTATGCAAAACGAAAGTGAAACTGAACTGGCTACAAAGTAAACAGAAACAGAATGCTGGACGACAGCAAAAACTTACGGCGCCCACAAAGTGCACCCGTACATGACATGACAATCAACAATGACCGCACAAATAAGGATAGCAACAACTTAAATAGTCTTGCTTGCTAACACAAAGCAGGTGCGGGGAATAGCGCTCAAAGGAAAACACCAACAAAACAGGAAGGGCCACCAAAATAGCAGTGCAAGACAAGAACTAAAGCATAGGAAAACACCAACAAACTCAAAATAAGGCACGACAACCTGGTGGAATATCTTTTTTTTTTTACGTTTTCTGCTGGTATTGTGCCTCCATATTTTGAAATGAAAAAAATGTGCCTTTCCTCAAAAAAGGTTGAAAAACACTGCCTTAGTTAACAAAGTGGCCAAGTACAGTAACTTATACAACAAACTTTTACACAAAATATGCTTAGTCCATTGATTTGATAAATAATGAATTATACATTGAGGGGAAAAATGACTATGATGCAACAGTAATCCCTTTCTAAAGATTTTTTTTTTGCTGACTTCTGCTCCTTAAGAATTCTACAATGGAAATAAAGTGTACTTAGTAAGTGAAAAAGAGTATAATAAAGAACTATTATCACCAGCAGTTTGTTATCTGCAGGGACATCCGTCACGGCGCTTCTGTTAACCACCCGCTGGAGCCACAAATAGGTACTTTGTCAGACATGGAGGCACATCAGCAGGTTCTTTTGTTCCCTCTCTTCCCTAACGAAGGAGACTCAGGCATCAAAGTTGGACTCTCTGAAAAGTTCACATTAGCATTTTGTATATCAGCGGCCACAGCTTTCCCTTTCTCCGGCGCTCCTCTGAGGGCGGGAGGATGCCTGAATACTGTCTGCACAGCAGCTCCGACTTTTGGCAAGTTACATTCAAACGCTGACACTATTAAGTAGCAACAATGCATAACAAGAAACTCCACGTTGAATAGAATTGTCGTGTTGTTTGTATTGAATCTTATGAATCTATTTCTTTATCTTTAAGAGGGGACTTTTGATAAAGTTGGACTTTTCTGACTTGTAAATGTGTAAATACCGTATTTTCGGGACTAAAAAGCGCACCAGAATATTATTCTGAACCCAAATTTTAGAAGAAAAATATATTTCTTTACATATATTAGCTGCACTGGACTATAAGCCGCATATATGTATACGTTGTGAAATGAGTTATTTACACAGAAATATTTTTAAAATGTTTATTAAAATACCTTAAAGGCAACATTTTTCAATGTATTTTACACGGTATATCCCGCCCTCTCACGGTTTCTCGTACGTAATGAGTACCGTATTTTTCAGACTATGAGGCTCACTTAAAATCCTTTCATTTTCTCAAAAATCTACAGTGCACCTTATAACCCGGTGCGCCTAATGTACGGCATAATTCTGGTTGTGTTTACTGACCTCGAAGCAATTTGATTTGCTACATGGGGTAATGAGAAGTGTGACTAGTAGATGGCAGTCACACATAAGAGATATGTGTAGACTGCAATATGATGGCAGTAAACAACACCAAAACTTTAAATGTTCCATTGAGAATATAGAACATTACACACGGCGCTCAAAAAATCTGTCAAAATGTTTTTAGTACGACTTCGGTAAACTATGAAGCCACACCGCTTGATGGATGTCGGCGCATTAAACATACGAGTATTATTATGGTGTGTGTATAAGGACCGCAAAATGGCACCTATTAGCGGACATACAAACCCCGTTTCCATATGAGTTGGGAAATTGTGTTAGATGTAAATATAAACGGAATACAATTATTTGCAAATCATTTTCAACCCATATTCAGTTGAATATGCTACAAAGACAACATATTTGATGTTCAAACTGATAAACATTTTTTATTTTTGCAAATAATCATTAACTTTAGCCAGCAACACGTGACAAAGAAGTTGGGAAAGGTGGCAATAAATACTGATAAAGTTGAGGAATGCTCATCAAACACTTATTTGGAACATCCCACAGGTGAACAGGCAAATTGGGAACAGGTGGGTGCCATGATTGGGTATAAAAGTAGATTCCATGAAATGCTCAGTCATTCACAAACAAGGATGGGGCGAGGGTCACCACTTTGTCAACACATGCGTGAGCGAATTGTTGAACAGTTCAAGAAAAACCTTTCTCAACCAGCTATTGCAAGGAATTTAGGGATTTCACCATCTACGGTCCGTAATATCATCAAAGGGTTGAGAGAATCTGGAGAAATCACTGCACGTAAGCAGCTAAGCCTGTGACCTTCGATCCCTCAGGCTGTACTGCATCAAAAAGCGATATCAGTGTGTAAAGGATATCACCACATGGGCTCAGGAACACTTCAGAAACCCACTGTCAGTAACTACAGTTGGTCGCTACATCTGTAAGTGCAAGTTAAAACTCTCCTATGCAAGGCGAAAAACGTTTATCAACAACACCCAGAAACGCCGTCGGCTTCGCTGGGCCTGAGCTCATCTAAGATGGATTGATACAAAGTGGAAAAGTGTTCTGTGGTCTGACGAGTCCACATTTCAAATTGTTTTTGGAAACTGTGGACGTCGTGTCCTCCGGACCAAAGAGGAAAAGAACCATCCGGATTGTTATAGGCGCAAAGTTGAAAAGCCAGCATCTGTGATGTTATGGGGGTGTATTAGTGCCCAAGACATGGGTAACTTACACATCTGTGAAGGCGCCATTAATGCTGAAAGGTACATACAGGTTTTGGAGCAACATATGTTGCCATCCAAGCAACGTTACCATGGACGCCCCTGCTTATTTCAGCAAGACAATGCCAAGCCACGTGTTACATCAACGTGGCTTCATAGTAAAAGAGTGCGGGTACTAGTCTGGCCTGCCTGTAATCCAGATCTGTCTACCATTGAAAATGTATGGCGCATTATGAAGCCTAAAATACCGTTTACAGAGTGTTGTTAAAAGGAAAGGCCATGTAACACAGTGGTGAACATGCCCTTTCCCCAACTACTTTGGCACGTGTTGCAGCCATGAAATTCTAAGTTATATATTATTTGCAAAAAAAAATAAAGTTTATGAGTTTGAACATCAAATATCTTGTCTTTGTAGTGCATTCAATTGAATATGGGTTGAAAAGGATTTGCAAATCATTGTATTCCGTTTATATTTACATGTAACACAATTTCCCAACTCATATGGAAACGGGGTTTGTAGTTGATCGTCATACTTTTGTGTGGGAATGTTCAATGCTATTTGTCATGGGTAGAAAACATTTTGTATTTCCCAGAGAAATATCCGTATGTGTGGATATGGCCTTGGTCGGGATGTGCTCAGTGCTGTCTGTGCTGACTGATGATGCTAACACGCACACACCGGCCACCATCAATGGTGGAGGATGAAGGATTGATGAAGGTTTAGTTGCTCTCAAGGACGCATTTCACATTTTTATGGGAATGTTCCAGTTTCTGTTTTGTGGACTGTAAAGTCTGTAAAATGTGTTTGTGGCCTTGTGTTTATAGTTTCTTCGTAGTACAGTCGTGCCTCGTTTATCGCGGCCAATAGTTTCCATTGTGGTAAAATACATTGAATAGTAGAATAATTTTTTAACAAAACAAATACAAATATGTAAATACATTTTTAACATAATTAGAGCCCTGTAAACCAACACAGTAGCCGTAAGTGGTTTTTGCTGTAGATTACAGTACTCAGCAACGCGGAGGAGCCTTCAAGCTTCACCCGGCCACTACAACAGAGTGAATATGCGGAAATACTTTGTCACATCCTGGGTAATTCCTTTAAAGGGGAACATTATCACAATTTCAGAAGGGTTAAAACCATTAAAAATCAGTTCCCAGTGGCTTATTTTATTTTTCGAAGTTTTTTTCAAAATTTTACCCATCACGCAATATCCCTAAAAAAAGCTTCAAAGTGCCTGATTTTAACCATCGTTATATACACCCGTCCATTTTCCTGTGACGTCACACAGTGATGCCAACACAAACAAACATGGCGCATAGAACAGCAAGCTATAGCGACATTAGCTCGGATTCAGACTCGGATTTCAGCGGTTTAAGCGATTCAACAGATTACGCATGTATTGAAACGGATGGTTGTAGTGTGGAGGCAGGTAGCGAAAACGAAATTGAAGAAGAAACTGAAGCTATTGAGCCATATCGGTTTGAACCGTATGCAAGCGAAACCGACGAAAACGACACGACAGCCAGCGACACGGGAGAAAGCGAGGACGAATTCGGCGATCGCCTTCTAACCAACGATTGGTATGTGTTTGTTTGGCATTAAAGGAAACTAACAACTATGAACTAGGTTTACAGCATATGAAATACATTTGGCAACAACATGCACTTTGAGAGTGCAGACAGACCAATTTTCATCAATAAATATATTCTGTAGACATACCCTCATCCGCTCTCTTTACCTGAAAGCTGATCTGTCCAGTTTTGGAGTTGATGTCAGCAGGCCAGGGAAGCTAGGGTCGATATTCTTCTCTTGATCATCTTCGGTGGCATAAGGGACGGTGTGAGCCAAGACATCCAGGGGGTTTAGCTCGCTCGTCTGCGGGAACAAACTGCCGCCATTGCTTGCCGTGCTACCGAGGTCCTTTGTCCCTGAATTGCTCACACACTCCGGCAGATTCATTGGGGGTCTGGCGGCAGATTTCCTTGACTTTATCGTTGGAAATGCATCTGCTTTGAGTGTCGCAGGATATCCACACATTCTTGCCATCTCTGTCGTAGCATAGCTTTCGTCGGTAAAGTGTGCGGAACAAACGTCCAATTTCTTGCCACTTTCGCATCTTTGGGCCACTGGTGCAACTTGAATCCGTCCCTGTTCGTGTTGTTACACCCTCCGACAACACACCGACGAGGGATGATGTCTCCAAGGTACGGAAAACAGTCGAAAAAACGGAAAATAACAGAGCTGATTTGACTCGGTGCTTGAGAAAATGGCGGATTGCTTCCCGATGTGACGCCACGTTGTGACGTCATCGCTCCGAGAGCGAATAATAGAAAGGCGTTTAATTCGCCAAAATTCACCCATTTAGAGTTTGGAAATCTGTTAAAAAAATATATGGTCTTTTTTCTGCAACATCAAGGTATATATTGACGCTTACATAGGTCTGGTGATAATGTTCCCTTTAAATTAAAATTGGGCTTCTATGTGTTGAAACCAAAGATTTGTGTTGTTCTGCCAATAGTTGTTGGGTTGTTGTTGTTTTTTTACAATTATCTGTTGCGGTTAATAGTATATATATACTTTGTCGTTATTTATATTTTCGGAATAAATTATGTGATAATGTTCATCAGTCAACTCATTGGTGTTCATTTCCAATCTATCAAGATATAACAATTATTTATTTAGTTATTTATGTAGTTTGGTCATTTTCCTCGACTTGTGTACTAACATCATGTGGTTTATTTTGCACATTTTTAGCATCATTTACAAGCATACAAAGAATTGCTATTGCGACATCTAGTGGACACATTTAGAACAGCTGTTTCTTTCATTCAAAAATTGCAGGTTAATTTTTATACTTAGCTAACTCATCCCGCGGGCCGGATAAAACCTGTTGGCGGGCCGTACGTTTGACACCACCTGATCTAGCGTCTTTACCTGGTAAAAACAGCCCAATTGATCACCATATGTCAAATAAAAACCTGCATTTCCATTTGCTTACTATCCCTACCTAATAAGACATGATGTCCCAGTTCAGAATGAGGACCTGCACTCCTTCAGGATGATGCATCATAAATATTCCCAAAGCAATCCATCCTCATTTCTTTGCATCCAATTAATAGTTATTCCTCCTTCATGTTGCCCAAGCCGCGACAGTTTTTCTTAATGACGCTTAAGAATAGTCGTTAATCTGCAAAGCTCTAAATTAGTGTTTTTCAACTACTGTGTACCGTGAGATATTGTTTGGTGTGCCGTGGGAAATTATGCAATTTCACTTAATTGGTCAGAAAAATATTTTTTTTTGCAAACCGATAATTATAATCCGCAAACAATGTGCCGTTGTAGAGTGTCTGTGCTGTCTGGAGATCAGCAGAGTAACCATGTAATACTCTTCCCTACCAGTAGGTGGCAACAGGTAGCTCATTGCTTTGTAAGCCTACTTTGAGACAAGAGAATTAATGACGATTTTATATTGCCAATATAGGCTATCGAGTTTTGTTTTTAACATTATCTGCTGGTGGTGTCTGTCATGTATTGGTTACTCGGGTCTAGGGTTGTACGGTATACCGGTATTAGTATAGTACCGTGATACTAATGAATCATTTTCATTCATTCTCTGAAACGTACCGATCCCGCACCACCCCGCGCCCGCGTCGTCGTCACGTCGTGACATTGCTGGTTTACGAGCAGAGGAGCTTGTTCGGCATACTTGCCAACCCTCCCGAATTTTCCGGGAGACTCCCGAAATTCAGTGCCTCTCCCGAAAACCTCCCAGGACAAATATTCTCCCGAAAATCTCCCGATTTTCAGCCGGCGCTGGAGGCCACGCCCCCTCCATCTCCATGCGGACCTGAGTGAGGACAGCCTTTTTTCACGACAGGAGGACAACAGAGTGACAAGAACTAAATCATCCAGACGAGAGATACACTCCTCATGGGTGCTGGTTAGCGCCTTGCATGGCAGCTCCCTCCATCAGTGTGTGAATGTGTGTGTGAATGGGTAAATGTGGAAGTAGTGTCAAAGCGCTTTGAGTACCTTGAAGGTAGAAAAGCGCTATACAAGTACAACCCATCACCATCATCATTGTATTATTTTGTTTATCTTACCTAAAAATAAATAGATATTTATTAATTAAAAAAAATAAAAATAAATAAATACATTTTTACTATATTTTGCTAAAAACATCAAAATTGTTTGTATTTTTATTTTTATTTTTTCTGACTCCTTATTACATCCAGCCATAGAATTTTACATTAAAATAAACATATTTGAAATAATTAATTTTAAATTATCATAATAATTCATTTAAAATGACCATATTTAATTATTAAAATAATTGCTTGTTTATCAACAACTTTAGCATTTTATTCACTACATTTTGAAGCTCTCAGAAGCCAAGTTATGTTATATTCCTTAATATTTATTTATGCAAGTTTGAAGTATCAATTTTCCAAACACAGTTTTGTTTGCATATTTTCAGGATGTAGAGATATATATATATATACATATATATATATATATATATATATATATATATATATATATATATATATATATATATATATATATATATATATATATGTATGTATGTATGTATGTATGTATGTATGTATATATATATACATATATATATATATATGTATATATATATATATACATACATACATACATACATACATACATACATACATATATATATATATATATATATATATATATATATATATATATATATATATATATATATATATATATATATATATATATATATATATGTATGTATGTATGTATGTATGTATGTATATATATATATATATACATATATATATATATATATATATATATATATATATATGTATATATATATATATATACATATATATATATATATATATATATATATATATATATATATATATATATATATATTTATATGTGTATAAATATATATATATATATATATGTATGAAATACTTGACTTGGGGAATTGGGGAATATATATATATATTTATATATGTATATATATATATATATATATATATGTATATATATATATATATATATATATGTATGAAATACTTGACTTGGGGAATTCTAGCTGTCAATATACTCCTCCCCTCTTAACCACGCCCCCAACCACGCCCCTCCCCACCTCCGACCACGCCCCCACCCCCACACCTCCCGAAATCGGAGGTCTCAAGGTTGGCAAGTATGATGTTCGGCAGCGCACGATCACAAAGTACTTACAAGCAGATACAGTGTGTAGACAGGAAAGGGAGAACGGACGTATTTTGGCTTAAAAACTAACGATAAAGGTGAAGTTATAACACTGAAATGCCCTCAGGAAGAGGTGCTTTAAGACATGGCTAGCTAGCTAGCGGTGTTTTAGCTACTTCTAAATCACTAATCTTGGTCTCCATGGCGACAAATAAAGTAAGTTTCTTATAAGTATCATCCTTGCAGTACGAGGGATAGCTAAACATGCTTCACTACACAACGTAGCTCACCGGCGTCACAATGTAAACAAACGCCATTGGTGGATCTACACCTAACATCCACTGTAATGATACCAAGTACAGGCACGTATCTAGTCGATACTACTATGATTACGTCAATATTTTTTGGCATCACAACATCTTCTTTCGTTTTTTTTTAAATGTATATTATCTTTATAAACTCAGGAAATATGTCCCTGGACACATGAGGACTTTGAATATGACCAATGTATGATCCTGTAACGACTTGATATCGGATTGATGCCCAAATTTGTGGTATCATCCAAAACTAATGTAAAGTATCAAACAACAGAAGAATAAGTGATTATTACATTTTAACAGAAGTGTAGATAGAACATGTTAAAAGAGAAAGTAAGCAGATATTAACAGTAAATGAACAAGTAGATTAATAATTAATTTTCTACCACTTGTCCTTAATAATGTTGACAAAATAATAGAATGATAAATGACACAATATGTTACTGCATATGTCAGCAGACTAATTAGGAGCCTTTGTTTGTTTACTTACTACTAAAAGACAAGTTGACTTGTATGTTGACTATTTTATTTAAGGACTTAACTGCAATAAGAAACATATGTTTAATGTACCCTAAGATTTTTTGTTAGAATAAAGCCAATCATGCAATTTTTTGTGGTCCCCTTTATTTAGAAAAGTACCGAAAAGTATTGAAATAATTTCAGTACCGGTACCGGCATACTTGCCAACCCTCTCGGATTTTCCGGGAGACTCCCGAAATTCAGCGCCTCTCCCGAAAACCTCCCGGGACAAATTTTCTCCCGAAAATCTCCCGAAATTCAGGCAGAGCTGGAGGCCACGCCCCCTCCAGCTCCATGCGGACCTGAGTGACGTGTCGACAGCCTGTTTTCACGTCCGCTTTCCCACAATATAAACAGCGTGCCTGCCCAATCACATTATAACTGTAGAATGATGGAGGGCGAGTTCTTGGTTTCTTATGTGGGTTTATTGTTAGGCAGTTTCATTAACGTCCTCCCAGCGCGGCAACAACACACAACAGCAGCAGTCACGTTTTTGTCTACCGTAAAGCAGTTTGTCTGCCGTAAACAGCAATGTTGTGACACTCTTAAACAGGACAATACTGCCATCTACTGTACATGCATATGTGACAATAACATCTAGGGCTTTTAGAGAGTGCAGTGCACAACTGCGCACACAACAAGGAGACGAAGCAGAATGCATCATCAGAGAGGGTGTTCAGCATGGTTAGAAAAATAGTGACAGAGAATAGAACAAGGATGGACAATTCAACCCTTAACTCAACAATGAGTAGATGAGTGTTATGTGTGTGTATATGTGTAAATAAATGAACACTGAAATTCAAGTATTTCTCTTATTTATATATATGTATATACATAATAAAATAAATATATGTACCGTATTTTTCAGACTGTAAGTCGCAGTTTTTTTCATAGTTTGGCCGGGCTCCAGTGCGATTTATATATGTTTTTTTCCTTCTTTATTATGCATTTTCGGCAGGTGCGACTTATACTTCGGTGCGACTTATACTCCGAAAAATACGGTATATATATATATATAGCTAGAATTCACTGAAAGTCAAGTATTTCTTATATATATATATATATATATATATATATATATATATATATATATATATATATATATATATATATATATGAAATACTTGACTTGGTGAATTCTAGCTGTAAATATACTCCTCCCCTCTTAACCACGCCCCCAATCACGCCCCCACCCCCGACCACGCCCCACCTCCCGAAATCGGAGGTCTCAAGGTTGTCAAGTATGGGTACCGGTACCAAAATATTGCTATCGTTACAACCCTACTCGGGTCACAGGACAATACCGGAACCATTGTAAGGGTTACTTAAGGGCAGGGGACACAGGATATGATGACATGGTGTTGTGTGTTGGACACCTGGAAGTTGAAAAAGTAAAAGCGGGAATAAAAGGCAGAAAAAGACAATAAGCTTTCTTTTGGTGTATTCTTAAGCTTAGATTGCTAATAAGTGAACTAATAAGTGACAAGTTTGGCACACAACAATGGATGGGATAGTGTCCCTCTGGATTTTTTTTCAATGAAAAATTGTGCCTCGGCTCAAAAAAGGTTGAAAAACATTGCTCTAAAGAGCATTTTCAATATCTCTCATGCTGTACCTCGCTGAAGCAGAAATCCTGCGTCTGCAAGGGGACACCAAACGGTTGAGGCAATAAGAAGGAACAAAGTCGGAAGCATCATTAAGATCTTTCCGTGCTGTCCTTGCAGCTAATTACTCGCCGGGAGAAACCTCAAAGGAAGTCAAGGTGTTGCTTCGTGTCAAAACCCTTTGTGGTCGTTTTTCCCTTTCCCCCCCCCCCCCCCCCCGTTCTGCAGATGAGGTGGATAATGAGCCACCTGTCTAAGCAGAGTCCTGCAATGTTGTACTCACGGTGTGTTTCATCTCCTGGAGAACAGGGAATAGAACGCAGAGTGGAGTGACGGCACGAGGAAGGAGCTTCATTCTCTTGGCTTATTTGTTTCAACTGCACTTCTCAGGGGAAACCACAACGCTGCTTACCAGCTTGGCTCGCGTTTATCGCAGATTGGATGTCTTGGATGTGGGCTGCCAGTTCTTCTACGTCAAAAATGTTGTGGAAAAGTACATTTTTTGGACTGTACTTTGCTGCATTTATTTTGAAAATGGCAGTACAGTCGTCCGTCGGTGTATCCCGCTTCAAATATTCGGATTTTTAGAAGAGTAAAATAAATATTAAACATATTCTACCGCAGTGATCCTCAAACTAGGCCCTACCTGGTGGTGTGTCAAAGAATCGCTTGATCAAAATACAGTGTTTTATTTTTCTATAATCAAACACAAGTCTGACTGTTTGAATTGTGCGACCAAAAATATTAAAAATACTTGTTAAATGAGACCTCCGCCTTGTTTTTTAAAGAATACCTAAGCCTACTACACAGTGAAGGGCAGTAGGCTAATCATTTAAATATTGACGACTGAGTTGGACAAAGCTTGTATATATATATATATATATATATATATATATATATATATATATATATATATATATATATATATATGGCCCTGCGATGAGGTGGCGACTTGTCCAGGGTGTACCCCGCCTTCCGCCCGATTGTAGCTAAAATAGGCTACAGCGCCCCCCGCGACCCCGAAGGGAATAAGCGGTAGAAAATGGATGGATGGATGTATATATACATATATATATATATATATATATATATATATATATATATATATATATATATATCTCCATCCATCCATCCATTTTCTACCGCTTGTCCCTTTTGGGGTCGCGGGGGGTCGCTGGAGCCTATCTCAGCTGCATTCGGGCGGAAGACGGGGTGCACCCTGAACAAGTCGCCATCTCATCGCAGTATGTATATATATATATATATATATATATGTATGTATACAACAATTATATTATATTTATATTGTTAGTCAATCATTTTGTTAAATAGATTTATATTTATATATTTAATGATGTTGTTGTTGCTGTTGTATATATGTATCTCTCTCTCTCTCTCTATATATATATATATATATATATATATATATATATATATATATTTATATGTATATATATATATATATATATATATATATATATATATATATATATATATATATACAGGTAAAAGCCAGTAAATTAGAATATTTTGAAAAACTTGATTTATTTCAGTAATTGCATTCAAAAGGTGTAACTTGTACATTATATTTATTCATTGCACACAGACTGATGCATTCAAATGTTTATTTCATTTAATTTTGATGATTTGAAGTGGCAACAAATGAAAATCCAAAATTCCGTGTGTCACAAAATTAGAATATTACTTAAGGCTAATACAAAAAAGGGATTTTTAGAAATGTTGGCCAACTGAAAAGTATGAAAATGAAAAATATGAGCATGTACAATACTCAATACTTGGTTGAAGCTCCTTTTGCCTCAATTACTGCGTTAATGCGGCGTGGCATGGAGTCGATGAGTTTCTGGCACTGCTCAGGTGTTATGAGAGCCCAGGTTGCTCTGATAGTGGCCTTCAACTCTTCTGCGTTTTTGGGTCTGGCATTCTGCATCTTCCTTTTCACAATACCCCACAGATTTTCTATGGGGCTAAGGTCAGGGGAGTTGGCGGGCCAATTTAGAACAGAAATACCATTGTCCGTAAACCAGGCATGGGTAGATTTTGCACTGTGTGCAGGCGCCAAGTCCTGTTGGAACTTGAAATCTCCATCTCCATAGAGCAGGTCAGCAGCAGGAAGCATGAAGTGCTCTAAAACTTGCTGGTAGACGGCTGCGTTGACCCTGGATCTCAGGAAACAGAGTGGACCGACACCAGCAGATGACATGGCACCCCAAACCATCACTGATGGTGGAAACTTTACACTAGACTTCAGGCAACGTGGATCCTGTGCCTCTCCTGTCTTCCTCCAGACTCTGGGACCTCGATTTCCAAAGGAAATGCAAAATTTGCATGGTTGGGTGATGGTTTGGGGTGCCATGTCATCTGCTGGTGTCGGTCCACTCTGTTTCCTGAGATCCAGGGTCAACGCAGCCGTCTACCAGCAAGTTTTAGAGCACTTCATGCTTCCTGCTGCTGACCTGCTCTATGGAGATGGAGATTTCAAGTTCCAACAGGACTTGGCGCCTGCACACAGCGCAAAATCTACCCGTGCCTGGTTTACGGACAATGGTATTTCTGTTCTAAATTGGCCCGCCAACTCCCCTGACCTTAGCCCCATAGAAAATCTGTGGGGTATTGTGAAAAGGAAGATGCAGAATGCCAGACCCAAAAACGCAGAAGAGTTGAAGGCCACTATCAGAGCAACCTGGGCTCTCATAACACCTGAGCAGTGCCAGAAACTCATCGACTCCATGCCACGCCGCATTAACGCAGTAATTGAGGCAAAAGGAGCTCCAACCAAGTATTGAGTATTGTACATGCTCATATTTTTCATTTTCATACTTTTCAGTTGGCCAACATTTCTAAAAATCCCTTTTTTGTATTAGCCTTAAGTAATATTCTAATTTTGTGACACACGGAATTTTGGATTTTCATTTGTTGCCACTTCAAATCATCAAAATTAAATGAAATAAACATTTGAATGCATCAGTCTGTGTGCAATGGATAAATATAATGTACAAGTTACACCTTTTGAATGCAATTACTGAAATAAATCAAGTTTTTCAAAATATTCTAATTTACTGGCTTTTACCTGTATATACATATATGTGTATATATATATATATATATATATATATATATATATATATATATATATATATATATATATATATATATATATTTATATATATATATATATATATATATATATATATATATATATATATATATATATATATATACATATATGTGTGTATATATATATATATATATATATATATATATATATATATATATATATATATATACATATATATATATATATATATATATATATATATATACATACACAATTATTTTGTTGTACAGAGAAAAGGTGAGGCCTTTAATACCAGGAACACCACACCTACTGTCAAGCATGGTGGTGGTATTATTATGCTCTGGGCCTGTTTTGCTCTCAATGGAACTGGCGCTTTACAGAGAGTAAATGGGGCAATGAAAAAGGAGGATTACCTCCAAATTCTTCAGGACAACCTAAAATCATCAGGTTGGGTTGGGTCTTGGGCGCAGTTGGGTGTTCAAACAGGACAATGACCCCAAACACACGTCAAAAGTGGTAAAGGAATGGCTAAATCAGGCTGGAATTAAAGGCCTACTGAAACCCATTACTACCGACCACGCAGTCTGATAGTTTATATATCAATGATGAAATCTTAACATTGCAACACATGCCAATACGGCCGGGTTAGTTTACTAAAGTGCAATTTTGAATTTTGCGCAACATATCCTGCTGAAAACGTCTTGGTATGATGACGTCAGCGCGTGACGTCGCGGATTGTAGAGGACATTTTGGGACAGCATGGTGGCCAGCTATTAAGTCGTCTGTTTCATCGCAAAATTCCACAGTATTCTGGACATCTGTGTTGGTGAATCTTTTGCAATTTGTTCAATGAACAATGGAGACAGCAAAGAAGAAAGCTGTAGGAGGGAAGCGGTGTATTGCGGGCGACTTCAGCAACACAAACACGGCCGGTGTTTCATTGTTTACATTACCGGAAGATGACAGTCAAGCTTTACCATTGGCCTGTGGAGAACTGGGACAACAGAGACTCTTATCAGGAGGACTTTGAGTTGGATACGCAGACACGGTACCGTGAGTACGCTTCCAAACATTTGATCGCTTGCCCGTACGTGCGTGCCGCTATGTGCATGTCACGTACGTAACTTTGGAGACTTTGGGGAAATATATGTGCTGTATGAACTTTGGGGAGGTGAACGGTACTTTGGGCTGTGGGATTGAGTGTGTTGTGCAGGTGTTTGAGTTGTATTGGCGGGTTATATGGACGGGAGGGGGGAGGTGTTTGTTATGCGGGATTAATTTGTGGCATATTAAATATAAGCCTGGTTGTGTTGTGGCTAATAGAGTATTGTGTTTATTTACTGTTTTAGTCATTCCCAGCTGAATATCAGGTCCCACCCGCCTCTCACAGCATCTTCCCTATCTGAATCGCTCCCACTGCCCTCTAGTACTTTACTCTCACTTTCCTCATCCACAAATCTTTCATCAATTAATGGGGAAATCGTCACTTTCTCGGTCCGAATCGCTCTCGCTGCTGGTGGCCATGATTGTAAACAATGTGCAAATGTGAGGAGCTCCACAACCTGTGACGTCACGCTACTCGTCTGCTACTTCCGGTACAGGCAAGGCTTTTTTATCAGCGACCAAAAGTTGCGAACTTTATCGTGGATGTTCTCTACTAAATCCTTTCAGCAAAAATATGGCAATATCGCGAAATGATCAAGTATGACACATAGAATGGACCTGCTATCCCCGTTTAAATAAGAAAATCGCATTACAGTAGGCCTTTAAGGTTTTAGAATGGCCTTCCCAAAGTCCTGACTTAAACGTGTGGACAATGCTGAAGAAACAAGTCCATGTGAGAAAACCAACACATTTAGCTGAACTACACCAATTTTGCCAAGGGGAGTGGTGACAAATTCAACCAGAAGCTTGCCAGAAGCTTGTGGATGGCTACCAAAAGCGCCTTATTGCAGTGAAACTTGCCAAGGGACATGTAAGCAAATATTAACATTGCTGTATGTATACTTTTGACCCAGCAGATTTGGTCACATTTTTAGTAGACCCATAATAAATTCATAAAAGAGCCAAACTTCATGAATGTTTTTTTGTGACCAACAAGTATGTGCTCCAATCACAAAAAAATAAGAGTTGTAGAAATGATTGGAAACTCAAGACATCCATGATATTATGTTCTTTACAAGTGTATGCAAACTTTTGATCGCGACTGTATATATGTATAGAAACATATTTTGGGTTTTTGGCTGAGATTAGGGATCTCGGGTTGGTGACCAGTGCTGTAGACAGTTCAAGTACATGCACCATGTTTCAACACAAGCACCAACAGTACGGTTTTTACTTCCCGCCAAGAGAGAAGAGAAGGCAGATCCACTCAGCTATCATGTCGCTGCCAGCGTTCTCCAGCCTCCTGCAGCATTGATCGAGGACGGGTTGAACCGAAGGACACCGCCATTTTGCGCATCGTACATTGCTCTTGGAAGGATGATTTACTTTAATAACAAGTTGTGAAATCATTTTTAAAAGGCAGTAAAAGCGTCGCGCATGACGGATGATGGCACGGAGAAGCATGATGCCTGACCTAAGGCGGCACAAATGAAAGCAGCGTTAGTAAAAACCTGTGTCAGGGATGGGAAAGCAGACAGATATTCCCTAGAAGGGCATCAGATAATGATTTCACAGGTTTCTGGTGCTATTCCGCCTTTAGAGACTTTCTGAGACATTTTGGAAGCTTACACACCTTGGGAATAACATTTGGGAACCAAGATGAGAGGACAGAAGGCAGACAAAAATAGGATGCATTTTTTTTGTGTTTAAAGGGGAAGTACATTTTTTTTGGGAATATTGCCTATCAATCACAATTAGAGATGTCCCATAATGGCTTTTTTGCCAATATTCCGATATTGTCCAACTCTTAATTACCGATTCCGATATCAACCGATACCGATATATACAGTCGTGGAATTAACACATTATTATGCCTAATTTTGTTGTGATGCCCCGCTGGATGCATTAAACAATGTAACAAGACTCAAGTTATGGAAAAAAATGCCAACATGGCACTGCCATATTTATTATTGAAGTCACAAAGTGCATTATTCTTTTTTAACATGCCTCAAAACAGCAGCTTGGAATTTGGGACATGCTCTCCCTGAGAGAGCATGAGGAGGTTGAGGTGGGCGGGGTTTGGGGGTATATTGTAGCGTCCCGGAAGAGTTAGTGCTGCAAGGGGTTCTTGGTATTTGTTCTGTTGTGTTTATGTTGTGTTATGGTGCGGATGTTCTCCCGAAATGTGTTTGTCATTCTTGTTTGGTGTGGGTTCACAGTGTGGCGCATATTTGTAACAGTGTTAAAGTTGTTTATACGGCCACCCTCAGTGTGACCTGTATGGCTGTTGACCAAGTATGCT
This sequence comes from Nerophis lumbriciformis, assembly GCF_033978685.3. Taxonomy (NCBI): domain Eukaryota; kingdom Metazoa; phylum Chordata; class Actinopteri; order Syngnathiformes; family Syngnathidae; genus Nerophis; species Nerophis lumbriciformis. The sequence goes on from NC_084578.2 coordinate 15,037,473, forward strand.
TTGCATTCACTTGTGTGTGTGAAAAGCC